>NC_091157.1:41288-102350 GCF_040958095.1 Procambarus clarkii
TCACACACCACTCTCCACCACTGTCACACACCACTCTCACCACTGTCACACACCACTCTCCACCACTGTCACACACCACTCTCCACACTGCCACACACCACTCCACCACTGCCCACCACTCTCCACCACTGCCACACACCACTCTCCACCACTGTCACACACCACTCTCCACCACTGCCAACACCACTCTCCACCACTGTCACACACCACTCTCCACCACTGTCACACACCACTCTCCACCACTGTCACACACCACTCTCACACTGTCACACACTCTCCACCACTGCCACACACCACTCTCCACCACTGTCATACACCACTCTCCACCACTGTCACACACCACTCTCCACCACTGTCATACACCACTCTCCACCACTGTCACACACACCACTCCACCACTGTCATACACCACTCTCCACCACTGTCACACACACCACTCTCCACCACTGTCACACACCACTCTCCACCACTGCCACACACCACTCTCCACCACTGTCACACACACCACTCTCCACCACTGTCACACACCACTGTCCACACACTGTCCACACTGTCACACACCACTCTCCACCACTGTCACACACCACTCTCCACCACTGCCACACACCACTCTCCACCACTGTCATACACCACTCCACCACTGTCACACACCACTCTCCACCACTGTCAACACCACTCTCCACCACTGTCACACACACCACTCTCCACCACTGCCACACACCACTCTCCACCACTGTCACACCACTCTCCACCACTGTCCACACACCACTCTCCACCACTGTCACACCACTCTCCACCACTGCCACACACCACTCTCCACCACTGTCACACACACCACTCTCCACCACTGTCACACACCACTCTCCACCACTGCCACACACACTCTCCACCACTGTCACACCACTCTCCACCACTGCCACACACCACTCTCCACCACTGCCACACACCACTCTCCACCACTGTCACACACCACTCTCCACCACTGCCACACACCACTCTCCACCACTGTCACACACCACTCTCCACCACTGCCACACACCACTCTCCACCACTGCCACACACCACTCTCCACCACTGCCACACACCACTCTCCACCACTGTCACACACCACTCTCCACCACTGTCACACACCACTCTCCACCACTGTCACACACCACTCTCCACCACTGTCATACACCACTCTCCACCACTGCACACACACCACTCTCCACCACTGTCATACACCACTCTCCACCACTGTCACACACCACTCTCCACCACTGTCACACACCACTCTCCACCACTGTCACACACCACTCTCACCACTGTCACACACCACTCTCCACCACTGTCACACACACCACTCTCCACCACTGTCACACACCACTCTCCACCACTGCCACACACCACTCTCCACCACTGCACACACACCACTCTCCACCACTGTCACACACCACTCTCCACCACTGCCACACACCACTCTCACCACTGTCACACACCTCTCCACACTGCCACACACCACTCTCCACCACTCACACACCACTCTCCACCACTGCCACACACCACTCTCCACCACTGTCACACACCACTCTCCACCACTGCCACACACCACTCTCCACCACTGCCACACACCACTCTCCACCACTGCCACACACCACTCTCCACCACTGTCACACACCACTCTCCACCACTGCCACACACCACTCTCCACCACTGTCACACACCACTCTCCACCACTGCCACACACCACTCTCCACCACTGCCACACACCACTCTCCACCACTGCACACACACCACTCTCCACCACTGTCACACACCACTCTCCACCACTGCCACACACCACTCTCACCACTGTCACACACCACTCTCCACCACTGCCACACACCACTCTCCACCACTGCCACACACCACTCTCCACCACTGTCACACACCACTCTCCACCACTGCACACCACTCTCCACCACTGCCACACACCACTCTCACCACTGCACACACCACTCTCCACCACTGCCACACACCACTCTCCACCACTGTCACACACCACTCTCCACCACTGTCACACACACCACTCTCCACCACTGTCACACACCACTCTCCACCACTGCCACACACCACTCTCCACCACTGCCACACACCACTCTCCACCACTGCCACACACCACTCTCCACCACTGCCACACACCACTCTCCACCACTGCCACACACCACTCTCCACCACTGCCACACACCACTCTCCACCATTGCCACACACCACTCTCCACCACTCCACACACCACTCTCCACCACTGCCACACACCACTCTCCACCACTGCCACACACCACTCTCCACCACTGCCACACACCACTCTCCACCACTGTCACACACCACTCCTTCCATATTTTTCTTCCTCCCTCCGTAATCTTCCTACTCCTACCTTAAACTTCCTTCTCGTTCCTGCCTTCCTATTTTTCCTAATCCTTCTATGTTCTTCAACCATCAATATCCACTAACAACAACCAACAGCCACCACCAACAACTTCTCCTCGGTCTTCTCCTCGTTCTTCCTTGACCTTCTCCTTCCTCCTTGACCTTCTCCTTCCTCCTTGACCTTCTCCTCTTTCTTCCTTGACATTCTTCCTCCTCAACCTTCTCCTACCTCCTCTTTCTCCTCCTTACTCCTCCTCCTTCCTCCTCGACCTCCTCCTGTAACTACAACAACTAACCACCATTACTTTCAGTGCTGAACTGCAGGCCATTCTGGCGTGTTTGGAGGAAGTACGTCATGACGACAAAGATGTTTTTGTATTTGTTGATAGCCGAGGAACACTGGAGTCTTAAACAGTCGAAACCCAGTCTTCATGTCCATAGTTTAGGATTGTAAGAAAAGGAAACTGAGATACAGCTAAAAGGTCACAATGTGAAATTCATGTGGATTCCATCTCATGTTGGAATAGTGCTCAACGAGAACATAAGAACATAAGAACATAAGAACAAAGGCAACTGCAGAAGGCCTATTGGCCCATACGAGGCAGCTCCTATTCTATAACCACCGAATCCCACTCATATACTTGTCCAACCCGCGCTTGAAACAATCGAGGGACCCCACCTCCACCACGTTACGCGGCAATTGGTTCCACAAATCAACAACCCTGTTACTGAACCAGTATTTACCCAAGTCTTTCCTAAATCTAAACTTATTCAATTTATACCCATTGTTTCGTGTTCTGTCTTGTGTTGATATTATTAATACCCTATTAATATCCCCCTGTCACGTCCATTCATCCACCTGCAAACCTCTATCATGTCACCACCAACTCTTCGCCTTTCCAGTGAATGCAGCTGAAGCCCTGTTAATCTTTCTTCACATGAAAGACCTCCAACTTGGGGAACCAACTCAGTCATCCCACGCTGGACACGTTCAAGTGAATCTACATCCACTGTACAATACGGCGACCAAAACTGAACTGCACAATCCAAACGGGGCCCAACCAGAGCAAGATACAGCTCAAGAACCACACCAGGTGTCACCAACGCTCCGACTAACAAATCCCAGCGTCCCATTCGCCCCACCACGAACATTCATGCATTGATCCTTCCGTTCCAAATTCCTACCAATCACAACTCCCAGATCCCTCTCGCAATCCGACCTCGCAATCTCAACACCATCCAGCTCGTATCCTGCAAACCATCATCACTACCCAGCCCCAGAACCCACATTCATCACCACCAAACTGCACCTTCCAATCATTCGACCACCTCAAAACCCTATCCAGACCAACCCGAAGTGATAGTGAGTCCTCCTCCGAATCAACCTCCCTACCGACCTTCGCATCATCGGCAAATCCGCAAACGTTGCTACTCAAACCTGAATCTAAATCACTCACACATACTATAAACAACAGAGGTGGCGGATGACTTGGCCAAACGTGCCACATTAAAACCACAAGTTGACATCGAATGTGAATTCACAATGAGACAAATAAGAAGCAAAATCAGAAATATTCAGCCACAGGCAGAAGTGGAGAGGAGAGATATAATGTATGAGAGAAGCCAAACCATGCAACACTACATGTATGTGAGTCTAACACTCATTTCACTTAAGGTAAAAGGAGAAATGCTTGGAGTGACTGCGCACATGCGGCTCAGGCTTGGGTACAAATATTACTGGGAATATGGGATAACCATCAACCACCACAACCATCAACAAACACTACCATCAACCACCACAACTATCAACAAACACTACCATCAACCACCACAACCATCAACAAACACTACCATCAACCACCACAACCATCAACAAACACTACCATCAACCACCACAACCATTAACTACCACCAGCATCAACCACCTTAGCCATCAACCATCACAGACATCAACCACCAGAGCTATCAACCACGAATACCATAAACCACCACAACCACCATTAACATTAACCACCACTACCACTAATCACAACTATCTGCCACCACAATTACCAACTACAGCAATCAACCACCACCACCACCAACCACAACTATTAACCACCACTAGAACCAACCACTACCACTAACAATAAACATCACCCACCACTGCCACCAATCACAACCTACCACCACTGCCACCAACCACAACCCAGCAACAATTCCACCACCACTACCATGGATTCTCCATTAAGTGAAAGTAATGAATAAAATATTTTTAACCTACCTTTTATTATGCTTCAGTTTTATTTCTAGTATATGTAGAAATATATTTGTAATATATTTCTACATTTTTTAAATATATTCCATCAATCGGGAAAACGATTTTTATGCAACATTTAAGGTTGCCACACGGTCTCAAAATTGTTTAGCCAAAGTTGTGCAGTAAGTTGTATCAACTTATCTACAACCACACAATAACGTAGTGTTATGAACCCAGGTTAGCCGAAAAACAAGTCTCCCTTTTGAGAATTATTCTATCAAGCCTGACCTGACTAGGAGGTCGGAAATACAGACATGAAGATTCATATGTAAAAATAATTGGGTAAATTTTACACGGAGTTTAAGATTATGGGCAGTGAATAAGAAAGATAAATGACTGGTTAGGAGATGTGGATAATTTGCTGGAGGCATGAGGCTCGCTTCTGGAGGGCTTTGACCTCACTTGAGCGCCAAACATCGCAGGGGGAAGCCGCGCTCCGTTCGAGCTCCCGTCAGAAAGGAACCCTTAGTGATATATCTCCAAGAGAAGAGAAGTGTGCAGACGTGCCAGCTGTGGAACTGAGCTGGGAACGTTGTGGTCTCAAGTCCTGGACGGCGAGGAGTGTTTATTAAGCCGCTCAGAGACATTATCCTGGGCCGTTGGAGTGCCCTGACCAGGCTCTGTCAGAGGGAGGAGCGCCCTCGACCAGACAATCTGTGGTAAGCACGATTTAAGCCAGTTCATAGTGATTGCTTGTAGTTGGTCGTGTGCCCAGCGACAGTAGCAATATTTATTGATAAGTTAGACATGCTTTGATAAGGCAGGTGGCCTAAAATAAGAAAGTGGAGAGGGAGGAACACGGAGCGATGTCCATCCCCTCTGAGCACTGGCAGGTGACAGAGCTCCTGACCAGGGTTGCCAGATTCAAATTGCTAAAAGTAGCGAGCTGACGTCTAAAAGTAGCGCATTTGTAATAAGAGTAGCCCAATTTTTTTTTAGTAACTGATACGGGTTTCAAAGTAATCTATTATGATATATAGAGTACATTAAACGATTTTAATTATTTTATTAACATTATCTCTGCATATATATATATTTAACCAATATGATAATAGGATAACTTACCAATATTTACTGTTTGAAGCTTAATGGGTGTGGAGTCCTTCCACGTCTTTACAGTTGAAGATTACCAAGATCTTGATCTGCATCCACAACCTCGTTCTTGTATATTGCAGATTCATATTTAAGCATTGACACGAGTGGTCAAATGACGAGCAACAAGTTACATTTTCTTCAAGATATGTTTTGATTCTCAAGACTGATGTCAAAAGCTCAAGTCCCATTCCCATTCAAGATTTCTCAGTTTAGTTTTCACAGACGTTACTCTCGAAAATATCCGTTCAACCAGGGCATTACTGATTGGCAAGCTGTATATTTTCAACACAAACTCAGCGAGGTCAATCAGTATGGGATCGCCAGCAGTGTTCTTGACAGTTATTGTCTTGGTCTAAAATGACGATTCAGATGTAGGAATTTGTCCCTTACAAATGTTGGACTAGTCAATGGTTAACAGTAGGCGCCACTGACTTTCAATTTCACTAAGCTTAGATTGGTCAGCTAATACTAATGGAAGTTCTGAAAATGGTGGCCATGTAAGCTAAGGCATATGATAGGTAACGGATTTTTCACCTTTTTTTATAGTTTCAGCATTACTTAGAATACGAGAAAGAAGCTATTTGCAAGCTTTCATTAAAAAATTATCACATCTTTCTTGAACATTTTGAAACTTTTCCTGGGTTGTAAAATTGTTTTGTCTGTTAGTGGCTTGAAGTGTTGAAAATTCGTAACCAAAGTCAACTTTCTCCAGGCGCAGATACATAGAATTGTAGTCCAAATTAACATGAAGCTTTGCATGATGAGGACGAAAGATTCTTCTGAGTATTCCAAGAGTGAAGTTTTCTAAGACAGTGTGAAGGCTATACTGATCTGCTTCATCTTTTGATAAAGTAAATTCATCCTCTCAAAATCATTTAGGATTGTTTGAGACATGTGAAATATAGCTTATTGGAGGGATCAGCGTACATTGAAAATAGTTGCCTTGCAACATATTTATCACAAGAGGAAAAAGCTATTTGGTAATGAGTTGTTAGAGAACCCCACTGATCAAACGGCCGCTTTACACTACCGCTCCTTGCCAACCATCGTCTTCCTGACAAAGGTATTAACTGTAAGGGATCTTTCCCATCATTTATCAATCTGTAAATTTCTAGATCACTTTCTTCCCTTAATGAAGATCTGTGGAACCAGGTGTAGCTTTTGGGATGAAGTATTATTAACAATTAAGGTTGGGAAATCTATTCTAATCGAATCAAGGTAATCCTGGGGAGGATTACCTTGCCTTGCGGTTACTTTTTCTTTCAAAGGTTCCTAGGATCAATGTCCCCAGGGGCCGGTCTCTGACCCGGGCTCTCCTGCGGTAAGTGGTCTAGTCAATCAGGCTGTTGGACTCGGCTGTGATTTGTACAGATTATATTATTAAAGCATAAATATTCATCATTGAGTTTCTTAATATTAATAGCCCAAAGTAGCCCAACTTGCTTTTAAACTAGCCCAAAAAGTCGCAAGTAGCGAAATTAAAAATATGGGAGCGTGGGGCTCTCAAAAGTAGCCCAATTCGCTACTTGTAGCCCAATCTGGCAACCCTGCTCCCGACGGCGGAGGCCCCTCGCAGAGTGAGGCCCGCCGGGCGAGGTGGAGCATGGACCAGCCCAAAACGGGGGAGTCCACTCTCACTGTATGTAGAGAGCAGATAGATGTTGGAAGCAAACATATTGTGTGGTTATTTTTGTTTGTGTGTTTAAGGGGCAACATTTTTATTGGAGTGTCAATGGGTTGCAGGTTTGTCTTTGGGGAAGAAGTTGCTGAGAACTTCGAATCCAGCACAGAGGGAGTAGTTGATGAGACTCCAAGGTAGTGGAGGAGAGGACCTCGAGCTGTGAGGAGAAGTGTCACATGCTTCTGTAGAGGTGGTGAAGCACCATAGTTGCTCGAGGGAACTTCATGGTGTAGCAGCCAGGAGAGATGTGGAGGAACCTAGTAGAGGTAGTGAAGCACCATAGTTGCCCAAGGAAACTTCATGGTAGCAGCCTGGAGGAGCTGCAGAGGATCCTGGTAGATAAGCCCGGAAGAACCTGAAGATATCAGGGTAGTGAACTTCCAGATGTGGAAGGGAAGTTCTAAATGATCACTTGTGTAGAGGTGATAGAGTGTTTGGCTTTAGACGCAGTAAGACGCAGTGAAAGTTGAGTGATTGTTTGCCATTTTTGTACCAAGGAGTTTATACTGAAGCATAGAGTTGCAGTCGTAGGCTGGATTACCTACAGATGTATGTGTTCTAGGACCGATAGGGTGATCGATTGATCATTGTTGTGTATCAAGGAACGTTTATACTGATATATATATGTTATTGCACTCATACACTGATTTTCCTTGTACATGTTTATAAATATATATATATTCTCTTGCTGATAGTACAACATTGTATTATAAGACTTGATCTACCTGAGGAGGTTGGTAATATTAGGTGGGAATCAGGAGATAGGATACCACTTGATAAGCTGATGATAGAGTTCTGGTGGTGTTGGAGTGCAACCTGACTGAAATAGTATAGAGTGTAGGATTCATTATTATTATTATTATTATATGTGTGTATGTATTGTGTGTGCTTTGTCCAGTAAATGTATTCAAATTTGCTGGTGTTTGCCCTTGTCCTAGTGAGGCTTCCGAGGAAATAGTAAAGAGAGAGAGACAAAGAACCAAGAACCACTGCTGTGGACAGGGTAGGACGGAATACTAATAAGTCAAAGGGGATTGAGGAGATCATAACACATAAGGAGAGAGTGGGGAGTCACAGCAGCTCGAGTGGGTGTGTGCACGTGACAACGAGGCTAAGTATTGGAGCCGCATCCCCTAAACGTGTGACGTTGAGCCCCTCTCCAAGAGCCAGAAGCCCAGGGTGATCTCCTGGTAAAGTATAAACACTCTACCGAGTTGTGGGTTGGGTTGTCCAGAAAGAAGGATCAACAACACGACAACACCCAACCCACACTATAATAGTAGCTAATACATGAAAACAAACGTTGTCACACCTGGCTACTCTCCCGACCCACACCTGTAGATGAGAAGGAACACTAAAGCCCACACCTGGCTACTCTCCCCACCCACACCTGTCTATGTCACACACTCATGCCAAAGAAAACTTATATCAACTAAATTTAGCTTGTATTAAGCAAGACAATGTTGGGCTAAATATTGATCAGTGTTATTTTATAAGCAGTGAAGCTTGCTTAATGAATATTCTTGGTCGCTAAACGGTGCTCAAAGTTACTCAAGAAGCCTTATAAGTTCTCTAATTCATGACTTTTAATGTAAAAATATTTTTGAAACCACTGTGAATTAAAAAACTGAGTTACAGATATTCACGTGTTAAAATGTAGTCAATACGTACTGGTGAGACGCGTGCTAGAGAAGTCCAGGACATTATACCGTCCTCTTGAGAAAAGACACAGCTGAGCCGCCAGGTGGCACCACCAGTCTATGGCGGGGTCGTCATCAGTGAGGTCCCGCCTGATGGTCAGGTTGAGTATCCTTCCCTGGTACGGCAGAGTGTCCAGGGTGTCCGGGTCCACGTAGCCCGTGGCGTCCAGAGTGTCCGGGTCCACGTAGCCCGTGGCGTCCAGAGTGTCCGGGTCCACGTAGCACGTGGCGTCCAGAGTGTCCGGGTCCACGTAGCCCGTGGCGTCCAGAGTGTCCGGGTCCACGTAGCCCGTGGCGTCCAGAGTGTCCGGGTCCACGTAGCCCGTGGCGTCCAGAGTGTCCGGGTCCACGTAGCCCGTGGCGTCCAGAGTGTCCGGGTCCACGTAGCCCGTGGCGTCCAGAGTGTCCGGGTCCACGTAGCCCGTGGCGTCCAGAGTGTCCGGGTCCACGTAGCCCGTGGCGTCCAGAGTGTCCGGGTCACGTAGCCCGTGGCGTCCAGAGTGTCCGGGTTCACGTAGCCCGTGGCGTCCAGAGTGTCCGGGTTCACGTAGCCCGTGGCGTCCAGAGTGTCCGGGTTCACGTAGCCCGTGGCGTCCAGGATAATGCCTGAAGACATACACTGATATACAGTCACGGTCGTTACTGGTATGTTCTAAGATATAACAAGAAGACATCCTGAGCCTTCCACTCACCTTACTGTTGGGTTTATTACCTAATGACAAGTCCGTATTTTGGACAGTATTAATAGCATCTAAACTATGTATTAATAGCTTTTAAAAGCCACGGTCAAGGTCATCTGTATAAATGGTCAAGGTCACAGTCAAGGTCATCTGTATCAATGGTCAAGGTCATCTGTGTCAGTGGTCAAGGTCATCTGTGTCAATGGTCAAGGTCATCTGTGTCAATGGTCAAGGTCACAATCAAGGTCATCTGTATCAATGGTCAAGGTCATCTGTGTCAGTGGTCAAGGTCATCTGTATAAATGGTCAAGGTCACAGTCAAGGTCATCTGTATCAATGGTCAAGGTCATCTGTGTCAGTGGTCAAGGTCATCTGTGTCAATGGTCAAGGTCATCTGTGTCAATGGTCAAGGTCATCTGTGTCAATGGTCAAGGTCACAATCAAGGTCATCTGTATCAATGGTGAAGGTCACAGTCAAGGTCATCTGTGTCAATGGTCAAGGTCATCCGTGTCAATGGTCAAGGTCACAGTCAAGGTCATCTGTATCAATGGTCAAGGTCATCTGTGTCAATGGTCAAGGTCATCTGTATCAATGGTCAAGGTCATCTGTGTCAATGGTCAAGGTCATCTGTGTCAAGGTCAGAGTCATGGTCATCTTTATCAATGGTCAAGGTCTCATTAGAAAGTCATATAAACTAAGTCAAGGTCACAGTGAAAGGTCATCTGGACCAAGTATCAAGGGCACAGGGATAGATGGGTCACCTGAATTAAGGATCAAAGTTACGGAAGGTCTAATTAACCAAGGATCAAGGTCACAGTGAAAGGTCTTCTTAAACAGGAATTAGGTCAGTGTGAAAGGTCATCTTGAACAGGAATTAGGTCACAGTGAAAGGTCATCTTGAACAGGAATTAGGTCAGTGTGAAAGGTCATCTTGAACAGAAATTAGGTCACAGTGAAAGGTCATCTTGAACAGGAATTAGGTCACAGTGAAAGGAGATCTGTACCACGAGTCAAAGTCAAAGTGGTAAGTCATCTGAACCAAAAGTATGGCGTCGCTAAATATTTCATGAAATTATTTATGCACAAGAATTTATACAGCAGCGGAATGTTTCGAAAATTTATTATTCATGAAGTGGTCGTCCTTAATAAGTCTATATTTGTAATCGAAGTAGAAGTTTTATCACTCTTAAGGTGACTATATTTGTAAACAATGTAAGGTGTTTGTCTCCCTTAAGGTGATTATATTTGTAAACAAAATAAGGTGAGTGTCTCCCATAAGGTGATTATGTTTGTAAACAATATAAGGGGTTTGTCTCGCATAAGGTGATTATGTTTGTAAACAATATAAGGAGTCTTTCGTCCATAAGGTTGTAAACATATATGTAAACAATATAAATCTGAATTACTATATTAAACATGACGAATGAAGCCCTTTGCATAATTTTGGTATTAATAAATAACCCTAAAAATTATGGTGGAAAATATGAATATTTACCAAGAGTCTGCAGGTGAGGAAGGCGAGGCAGGTGACGCATGAGGACGGGCAGTTGCTGTAGTGTGAGGCGCAGGTTGAGGGTCTCGAGGGTGTGAGGCAGGAGGGGTATGGCTGCCTCAGGCAAGACACCAAGAAACTCCTTTAAAGTATGCTTACTGCCGGGGGCTGTCAGCCTCTCCAAACACTGTTTTGATATATCACTGTTTATCTCTTTGCTGTATAAACTATATGCAAGAACTAAGTATATGGTTACCTTCATTTTTGCCAGCACTGACAGTGTAGACAGACACGGCATTAGTTGGGGTGTATCGTTTATGATTAGGCAAATGTTCTTAGGTGTCACCTTCTTAAGAACAAGCGGCAGGACAACCCACGAGTCAACACTCCCTATTTCCCATCTGTGGTATGTACGCAGCTTCTCACACACGGCTTGGATGACATGCTCACTCCCGCGGGACTCTGCTACATGCTTCAACAGCTCGTCAGTCGAATTTGTTACCATGTTGCACAGGTCAGCTATGTGAGTAATGAACCTGTGCTCTACTCCTCGGGCACACAGTACCCCGGTAGTGCTGAGTAAAATGTTCTGCCATCTGGGGCGTTCCCTAAACTCTTGTTGCACGTCGCTAATATCAAACTCGAAACCTCTCATGTGATCTCCCAAGGAGCGTTTTTCCTTACGTACAACATCCACCAAGAGGTCAATGATTGTAGACCTTTCCCCTGACACACGGTGTGATGCTGGATCACCTCGGTCTTGCTCAGCCCTCAACAAGAGATCGACCAGCCTCCTGTTGGCACAATATTCCTGGTACCTGGCGTGAAAGTAGCCAAACACCCACACCACATTGAGGCCCCGACGGTAGCCGGTTCTTGTGAAATAGTTGGACAAGACCTCCTCCTGCGGCAGCCCCAAAGTGTCACACTTCTCCCTAATCTCCGCTTCCGTCTCTGGCCAAAGGTCGTACTCCTTCCTCTGGATCCCTCTTAAACTAATCTCTTCTAAGAACCTCAAAAACTTTTTCACATTTTCCTCACATTTTCTTTTGGGTTCGGTCACGTGTTTGTCTGTGAGTCTGGACACTAATTTGCTGGTTATGAAGTCACGAATCTTCTCGTAGACTTGAGTGTTTGTGGTGAGGTTGTTAAATTCTTCTGGAGCCTCGACACACAGCAGCGCCAACAATGTCAAGGTGAGTGGAGTGTTGAGGTACTCACCCAGGAACTGACTCATCTGCTCCAGCCGCTGGGTAAATCTACCTGCGATGACACTCCGTTGGCAGTCTTCCTCCACCAGCACCTTGATGGTTCTCTCGGCGAACTCCACGCGACGTTCTGGAGTGATGCCCAAGACGAGGATGTTGCAGCGAGGTCTGGTGTGTGGGACGAGCTGTGACAGTTGTTGGTCCCACCCCGACCGTGTGGTTATCACCAACCTCACATCCTTGCCAGGCAGGTGCAACAGCTCCTTCACCAGCCTTCCTGAATGGTCGTTGACCTCGTCGTAGCCGTCAATCAGGACTAATATATTTAAGCTCAAGATTATCTCCTTAAACAGCTGGAAATCAGTGTCAGCATCACTAAGTGTTTGAGGCAGCAACTGGCGGAGGAGACCATCGAAGGTATTAAGATGTGAGTCCCTGCACTGTACATAGAAAACGAGGTCCACAGTGCCCAGGTGACGTATGGCATCAGGGTCCTCTACCCACTTCTCGAGGATGAGCTTGAGTAAAGTTGTCTTGCCCATACCACCTTCCCCCGTCAGGAGGACACACTGAGGGACTCTTCCGTCTTCTCGTCTCATACTCAAGATGTCTTCATAGTTTATATCCTGACCCTTGGCAGCGTGGGAGGGTCTTGCCCCTATGACGGGATCTTCAAGGAGTCGCAGTCGTGTAAAAGCAAGACTTGGGTTGTAGTTAATGATGAGGAGGAGCCAGGGTGCGGGAACAATCTGGTACAGCAGTTTATACCCGTCAGTTAGCTCCTGCTTGCTCATCTGCTTAATCTCTTCTGTGATGTGGCTTTTGAACATCTTAATATCCTGGCGGAGCTGTGGCAAGTACGCCACATCTGAGGGATCCAGCGGCTCTCTGACCTTCTCTAGCAGACCACCAATATACTTGGTGACATCTCTGGTCACGTGGTCCACATCCTGGCTGTTTGCCCCACACCGGACGCCGGCCTCTGCCAGCATCTTGGCCAATAAGTCACTGAGCTCCATCAGTGTTGACGTAAGATCTTGCTCTGACATTCCCACATTATCATGGGCCAACGTGTTTCG
The DNA here is from genome assembly GCF_040958095.1 of Procambarus clarkii. Taxonomy (NCBI): domain Eukaryota; kingdom Metazoa; phylum Arthropoda; class Malacostraca; order Decapoda; family Cambaridae; genus Procambarus; species Procambarus clarkii. The sequence continues at coordinate 54,909 of NC_091157.1, forward strand.
GTGTTGCTTCAGGCTGTAAATGAGGTGTTCAAGTGATGGTCCCTGAGGCCCTGGAGCGGTCCACGTGGGGTTATTCATCTCAGCCAGACCACACACACGTTGCAGGAGTTTATACAACAGGGTGATGTCAAAAGTTGCCGCGTCAGAGGAAGCTTCGAGTTTATCCCTCTGGTGATCATCGAAGACACGCCTGTACTGAGCATTGGTGTACCCCAAGTCCTGAGTGAGGTAAGTCACTACTGGGAAGGTGCCCCGGTACGACCACATAAACACACTTGCTAGCGCGTCTCGTCCTGCCTTATTCACAGCCAGCCCATACCACAGTCTGTTCACATCTTCCGGTTGGATAACAGGACTCGAGGCCGCCATATTGGGCCGTATGATTCTCACCTCACACAACTGTTGTCAAGTTTCACACAAGCAGAAAATGACCCACACTGGTTTTGTTATTTATTAAGTTTAAAAACATAACATTGTTTCCCACTGTCGGAGACGGGCAGCTTGTGTAGGCCTTCCTAAGCCAACGACAGACCTTCCTCAGGATGTATCCCTCAACAGTTGACTAATTTCCAGGTTAATATTTACTGCTAGGTGAACAGAGGTATCAGGTGGCTGAGCACCTCACACTGCCAGGGAATCAAACTCGGATCTAATCGGTGATGATCACCACAATACAGTCACTTAATTGACCAAAAATATAAGTGATTTCCAAAAAAATCCAATTTTACGAAACGTGTTCACATGTTAATGCAATATTCGGTTCCAGCTTTATTTGTTATTTTCAGTTTGTTCTTTAACTATTTAATTTCTTCTGTCTTTATACTCTTCAGATTTCTGTCATCTGGAAGAACAATTTAACGTTATTAAAACAAGATGTTAGTGTTAAACATTCGGCCATAAATACATTTTTGAGATCACTAAAACAAATAAAATTACAAAGTCTGCCTCCTGCATTTTGTTTTATTTTATAACTTAAAACTTGTCAATATTTAGACCTAACTCCTGTGATCATTGTGGTGTTGGCTTCTGGTTTAGGTAGAGTAATGGTGCTCATTTTCTCACACAGAAATATACGGTGTATCATTTAGTAATGTTATTCTCTGCCTTTATCTTGCTCTTGTAAGGACCTATTTAGATTATGCAGTTCAGTTTGGTCAACATACAATATACTGGACATAATTTAACTTGAACCCGTAAAGAGAAGAATGACAAAGTTGATCTCAGGAATTAGAAATCTCCCTTATTAAGAGAGATTAAGGAAGCTATGTTTACACATTCTTCGAAAAGTATAGATGACATGATTGATGTAGTTAAAAGGATGAAAAGTTATATCAAAGGTAATAATGATAAGTTGTTAACTATATCAACAGAAAGGAGAACAAGAAACAATAAATCTATATCAATAAAACTTAATGCCTGTCAATGCGAGGTTGAAGAGCAGACCTAGGAAGCTAGCCTCACCATATTTCTAACACTAATTCCTGCTGGGTATGTGCCCAACAGGGGATGGAATATATGTAGCGAGAACAACTTTGCACAGTGCCAAAGCGATCTCCACGACGAACTTTGCTATACCATATTAACTGGGATTTAAAATATTCATTTATTTTCTTGTTAGGGTTCCCATCTGAGCTTCTGGGTCAATCGCCCTCTTCCCCTCCGCTCTCTTGTGGACAATATTCACAGTACAATGTTAACAACTTACATGGAGTTTACTACAAGTAAACTTCCGTCTCCTGAGCGTCTCGCATAGGAGCAACGATGGAGGGCCGCCTAGAGGCGCATAAAGGGGCCTCCCTAGAGGCGCATAAGGGGGCCTTCCTAGAGGCGCATAAAGAGGCCGCCTACAGGCGCATAAACGGGCCGCCTAGAGGAACATAAAGGGGCCACCTAGAGGTACATAAAGGGCCGCCTAGAGGTACATAAAGGTCCGCCTAGAGGCACGTAAAGGGCCGCCTAGAGGCACATAAAGGGCCGCCAAGATCTACAAAAAGGCCTAATGATACATAAAGTGGCTGCCTACAGGCACATAAAAGGCCGCCTAGAGGCACATAAAGGGGCCACCTAGAAGAACATAAAGGCCGCCAAGAGGTACATAAATGGGCCACCTATAGGTACATAGAAGGCCGCCGAGAGGCACATAAAGGAACCGCCTAGAGGTCCATAAAGTGGCCGCTTATAGGCATATAAATGGTCGCTTAGAGGCACATAAAGGTCCGCCTAGAGGTACATAAAGGGGCCACCTAGAGGTACATAAAGAGGCCGCTCAGAGGCATATACAAGCCCGCCTAGACACACATAAAGGGGCCCCCTAGAGGCGCATAAAGGGGCCGCCTAGAGGTACATAAAGGGGCCACCTAGAGGCACATAAAGGGGCCACCTAGAGGTACATAAAGGGGCCACCTAGAGGCACATAAAGGGGCCGCCTAGAGGCACATAAAGGGGCCACCTAGAGGTACATAAAGGGGCCACCTAGAGGCACATAAAGGGGCCACCTAGAGGCACATAAAGGGGCCACCTAGAGGCACATAAAGGGGCCACCTAGAGGCACATAAAGGGGCCGCCTACAGGCACATAAAGGGGCCACCTAGAGGCACATAAAGGGGCCACCTAGAGGCACATAAAGGGGCCGCCTAGAGGTACATAAAGAGGCCGCCTACAGGCACATAAAGGGGCCGCCTACAGGCACATAAAGGGGCCGCCTACAGGCACATAAAGGGGCCGCCTAGAGGTACATAAAGGGGCCGCCTAGAGGTACATAAAGGGGCCGCCTACAGGCACATAAAGGGGCCGCCTAGAGGTACATAAAGGTGCCGCCTACAGGCACATAAAGGGGCCGCCTAGAGGTACATAAAACGCCGCCTAGAGGTGCATAAAGGGGCCGCTTAGAGGTACATAAAGGGCCACCTAGAGATACATAAAGGGCCACCTAGAGATACATAAAGGAGCCGTCTAGAGGGACATAATGGGCCGCATACAAGTATATAAAGGGCCGAGAAAAGGTGCATAAAGGGTCTCCTGGAGGTGCATAAAGGGCCGTCAAGAGGTATATAAAGGGCCGCCTATAGGCACATAAATGGCCGCCTAGTGGTGCATAAATGGCCGCCTATTGGTGCATAAAGGGTCCGCCTAGAGGTACATAAAGGGTCCGCCTAGAGGCACATAAAGGGACCGCCTAGAGGCACATAAAGGGCCGCCTAGAGGCACATAAAGGGCCGCCTAGAGGCACATAAAGGGACCGCCTAGAGGCACATAATGGGCCGCCTAGTGGCACATAATGGGCCGCCTAGTGGCACATAATGGGCCGCCTATAGGCACATAAATGGTCCGCCTAGAGGCACATAAATGGTCCGCCTAGAGGCACATAAAGGGACCGCCTAGAGGCACATAATGGGCCGCCTAGTGGCACATAATGGGCCGCCTATAGGCACATAAATGGTCCGCCTAAAGGCACTTAAATGGTCCGCCTAGAGGCACATAAAGGGACCGCCCGGAGGCACATAAAGGGCTGCCTAGAGGTACATAAATGGTCCGCCTAGAGGCACATAAAGGGCTGCCTAGAGGCACATAAAGGGACCGCCTAGAGGTACATAGAGGGCCGCCTAGAGGTACATAATGGGCCGCCTAGAGGTACATAAAGGGGCCGCCTAGAGGCACATAAAGGGACCGCCTAGAGGCACATAATGGGCCGCCTAGAGGTATATAAAGGGCTGCCTAGAGGCACATAAAGGGCTGCCTAGAGGCACATAAAGGGCCGCCTAGAGGTACATAATGGGCCGCCTAGAGGTACATAAAGGGCCGCCTAGAGGCACATAAAGGGACCGCCTAGAGGCACATAAAGGGACCGCCTAGAAGCACATAAAGGGCCGCCTAGAGGTACATAATGGGCCGCCTAGAGGTACATAAAGGGCCGCCTAGAGGCACATAAAGGGACCGCCTAGAGGCACATAAAGGGACCGCCTAGAGGCACATAAAGGGCCGCCTAGAGGCACATAAATGGTCCGCCTAGAGGTACATAAAGTGGCCGCCTAGAGGCGTATATGGGAGCTACCTAGCAGTAAATAGGTACTTGGGAGTTAGACGACTGTTGCTGGATGCTGCCTGGGTGTATGTGTGTGGGGGGGGGGGGGGAGTTAGTTAGGTAGTAACAGTTGAGTGATTGACAGTTGAGAGGCGGGCGGAAAGAGCAGAGCTCAACCCCCACAAGCACAACTAGGTCAATACAGAGAAAGAGGAAGACACATAAGTAAACACGCAGAGAGAGAGACAGACACAGATACTGATCTGGGGTATCTCATTTAGTACTATATAACAACATAAGAATAACATGAACTGCATAGGACCCATTCTTCCCTAGCACCAGTCTTCCTTGTGAACTAGCACCAGTCTTCCTTCTGAACTAGCATCAGTCTTCCTTCTGAACCATCAACAGTGTTCCTTGTGAACCATCAACAGTGTTCCTTGTGAACCATCAACAGTGTTCCTTGTGAACCATGAACAGTGTTCCTTCTGAACCATCAACAGTGTTCCTTGTGAACCAGGAACAGTGTTCCTTGTGAACCAGCAACAGTGTTCCTTGTGAACCATCAACAGTGTTCCTTGTGAACCATGAACAGTGTTCCTTCTGAACCATCAACAGTGTTCCTTGTGAACCAGGAACAGTGTTCCTTGTGAACCAGCAACAGTGTTCCTTGTGAACCAGCAACACAGTTCAGGAGAGAACAGCCCGCCACAGTCACACAGTCAGCCCCACAACATTAGGGTTCCGGCCTCCGGACAAATACTTGGTAAACAACAATTTGAAAGCAGTTATTACGGACTGATCACAGGAATATTAACATATATTTTCTTCCCATCATCCCGAACCCGCAGCTGCGAGAACATGTGACTTTTAAAGTTGTCAAAGGACAGAGAAAGATGGAGACAGAAGCAGGTAGGGAGATATGTGAAGAGAGAGAGAGAGGGAGAGAGAGAGGGGGGGGTAGAGGGTGGAGATAGAGGGAGAGAGAGGGTAGAGAGGTGTAGGCAGAGGGAGAGATGGGGGGGGGGAAGAGAAACGGGGAGAGACAGTTAATTGTGTGAGAGCGAGAGACAGAGAGACCCGGGCTCCACCGGGTGTCCCTACTAGTAAATTATAAAACAATTTCGAATAAATTTACTGCCAGTAACTTTAACAATGATGATAAATATAAATATGTGAGTCACTTAACAATATTTTCCTCCATAACTTCAGTACAACACTGGCCACACACCTGCCAGTCCACTATATAGCAGGGAAGTTACACTTAACACTTTCTTCACTGATAACTTCACAGCAACACTGGCCACACACCTGCCAGTCCACTATATAGCAGGGAAAGTTACACTTAACACTTTCTTCACTGATAACTTCACAACAACACTGGCCACACACCTGCCAGTCCACTATATAGCAGGGAAAGTTACACTTAACACTTTCTTCACTGATAACTTCACAACAACACTGGCCACACACCTGCCAGTCCACCATATAGCAGGGAAAGTTACACTTAACACTTTCTTCACTGATAACTTCACAACAACACTGGCCACACACCTGCCAGTCCACCATATAGCAGGGAAAGTTACACTTAACACTTTCTTCACTGATAACTTCACAACAACACTGGCCACACACCTGCCAGTCCACCATACAGCAGGGAAAGTTACACTTAACACTTTCTTCACTGATAACTTCACAACAACACTGGTCACACACCTGCCAGTCCACCATATAGCAGGGAAAAGTTAAAAAACTCAGGCACCAGTTAATTCACAACACAGAGGAAAGGTTCAGGTTTCTCACACACTGTGGAGTCTTAAATAACATCTGAGAGGAGTGGAAGCTCACCACACACACATATATATGAACACATCCGCCAGAGACTGATAACAGTGTTAACGCCGCATCTCCAGTACCACTCTCATCCCAGCTAACACCACCTCCAGTACCACTCTCATCCCAGCTAACACCACCTCCAGTACCACTCTCATCCCAGCTAACACCATCTCCAGTACCACTCTCATCCCAGCTAACACCACCTCCAGTACCACTCTCATCCCAGCTAACACCACCTCCAGTACCACTCTCATCCCAGCTAACACCATCTCCAGTACCACTCTCATCCCAGCTAACACCACCTCCAGTACCACTCTCATCCCAGCTAACACCACCTCCAGTACCACTCTCATCCCAACCAACACCACCTCCAGTACCACTCTCATCCCAACCAACACCACCTCCAGTACCACTCATCCCAGCTAACACCACCTCCAGTACCACTCTCATCCCAATCAACACCACCTCCAGTACCACTCTCATCCCAATCAACACCACCTCCAGTACCACTCTCATCCCAACCAACACCACCTCCAGTACCACTCATCCCAGCTAACACCACCTCCAGTACCACTCATCCCAGCTAACACCACCTCCAGTACCACTCTCATCCCAATCAACACCACCTCCAGTACCACTCTCATCCCAATCAACACCACCTCCAGTACCACTCTCATCCCAATCAACACCACCTCCAGTACCACTCTCATCCCAACCAACACCACCTCCAGTACCACTCTCATCCCAACCATCACCACCTCCAGTACCACTCTCACCCCAGCTAACACCACTCCAGTACCACTCTCATCCCAGCTAACACCACCTCCAGTACCACTCTCATCCCAGCTAACACCACCTCCAGTACCACCTCATCCCAGCTAACACCACCTCCAGTACCACTCTCATCCCAATCAACACCACCTCCAGTACCACTCTCATCCCAGCTAACACCACCTCCAGTACCACTCTCATCCCAACCAACACCACCTCCAGTACCACTCATCCCAGCTAACACCACCTCCAGTACCACTCATCCCAGCTAACACCACCTCCAGTACCACTCTCATCCCAATCAACACCACCTCCAGTACCACTCTCATCCCAATCAACACCACCTCCAGTACCACTCTCATCCCAATCAACACCACCTCCAGTACCACTCTCATCCAACCAACACCACCTCCAGTACCACTCTCATCCCAACCATCACCACCTCCAGTACCACTCTCATCCCAGCTAACACCACCTCCAGTACCACTCTCATCCCAGCTAACACCACCTCCAGTACCACTCTCATCCCAGCTAACACCACCTCCAGTACCACTCTCATCCCCTAACACCACCTCCAGTACCATTCTCATCCCAGCTAACACCACCTCCAGTACCACTCTCACCCAGCAACACCACCTCCAGTACCACTCTCATCCCCTAACACCACCTCCAGTACCATCTCATCCCAATCAACACCACCTCCAGTACCACTCTCATCCCAGCTAACACCACCTCCAGTACCATTCTCATCCCAATCAACACCACCTCCAGTACCACTCTCATCCCAGCTAACACCACCTCCAGTACCATTCTCATCCCAACCAACACCACCTCCAGTACCACTCTCACCCCAACCATCACCACCTCCAGTACCACTCTCATCCCAACCATCACCACCTCCAGTACCACTCTCATCCCAACCAACACCACCTCCAGTACCACTCTCATCCCAACCATCACCACCTCCAGTACCACTCTCATCCCAGCTAACACCACCTCCAGTACCACTCTCATCCCAGCTAACACCACCTCCAGTACCACTCTCATCCCAGCTAACACCACCTCCAGTACCATTCTCATTCCAACCATCACCACCTCCAGTACCACTCTCATCCCAGCTAACACCACCTCCAGTACCATTCTCATCCCACCAACACCACCTCCAGTACCACTCTCACCCAACCATCACCACCTCCAGTACCACTCTCATCCCAACCATCACCACCTCCAGTACCACTCTCATCCCAACCAACACCACCTCCAGTACCACTCTCACCCCAACCATCACCACCTCCAGTACCACTCTCATCCCAACCAACACCACCTCCAGTACCACTCTCATCCCAACCATCACCACCTCCAGTACCACTCTCATCCCAGCTAACACCACCTCCAGTACCACTCTCATCCCAGCTAACACCACCTCCAGTACCATTCTCATTCCAACCATCACCACCTCCAGTACCACTCTCATCCCAGCTAACACCACCTCCAGTACCATTCTCATCCCAACCAACACCACCTCCAGTACCACTCTCATCCCAACCATCACCACCTCCAGTACCACTCTCATCCCAACAACACCACCTCCAGTACCATTCTCATCCCAATCAACACCACCTCCAGTACCACTCTCATCCCAGCTAACACCACCTCCAGTACCATTCTCATCCCAACCAACACCACCTCCAGTACCACTCTCACCCCACCACACCACCTCCAGTACCACTCTCATCCCAACCATCACCACCTCCAGTACCACTCTCATCCCAACCAACACCACCTCCAGTACCACTCTCACCCCAACCACACCACCTCCAGTACCACTCTCATCCCAGCTAACACCACCTCCAGTACCACTCTCATCCCAGCTAACACCACCTCCAGTACCACTCTCATCCCAGCTAACACCACCTCCAGTACCATTCTCATCCCAATCAACACCACCTCCAGTACCACTCTCATCCCAGCTAACACCACCTCCAGTACCACTCTCATCCCAATCAACACCACCTCCAGTACCACTCTCATCCCAATCAACACCACCTCCAGTACCACTCTCATCCCAACCAACACCACCTCCAGTACCACTCATCCCAGCTAACACCACCTCCAGTACCACTCATCCCAGCTAAACACCACCTCCAGTACCACTCTCATCCCAATCAACACCACCTCCAGTACCATTCTCATCCCAATCAACACCACCTCCAGTACCACTCTCATCCCAACCAACACCACCTCCAGTACCACTCATCCCAGCTAACACCACCTCCAGTACCACTCATCCCAGCTAACACCACCTCCAGTACCACTCTCATCCCAATCAACACCACCTCCAGTACCACTCTCATCCCAATCAACACCACCTCCAGTACCACTCTCATCCCAATCAACACCACCTCCAGTACCACTCTCATCCCAACCAACACCACCTCCAGTACCCACTCTCATCCCAACCATCACCACCTCCAGTACCACTCTCACCCCAGCTAACACCACCTCCAGTACCACTCTCATCCCAGCTAACACCACCTCCAGTACCACTCTCATCCCAGCTAACACCACCTCCAGTACCACTCTCATCCCAGCTAACACCACCTCCAGTACCATTCTCATCCCAATCAACACCACCTCCAGTACCACTCTCATCCCAGCTAACACCACCTCCAGTACCATTCTCATCCCAATCAACACCACCTCCAGTACCACTCTCATCCCAGCTAACACCACCTCCAGTACCACTCTCATCCCAACCAACACCACCTCCAGTACCACTCTCATCCCAGCTAAACACCACCTCCAGTACCACTCTCATCCCAGCTAACACCACCTCCAGTACCACTCTCATCCCAGCTAACACCACCTCCAGTACTATTCTCATTCCAACCATCACCACCTCCAGTACCACTCTCATCCCAGCTAACACCACCTCCAGTACCATTCTCATCCCAGCTAACACCACCTCCAGTACCACTCTCATCCCAACCATCACCACCTCCAGTACCACTCTCATCCCAGCTAACACCACCTCCAGTACCATTCTCATCCCAGCTAACACCACCTCCAGTACCACTCTCATCCCAACCATCACCACCTCCAGTACCACGCTCATCCCAGCTAACACCACCTCCAGTACCACTCTCATCCCAGCTAACACCACCTCCAGTACCACTCTCATCCCAACCATCACCACCTCCAGTACCACTCATCCCAGCTAACACCACCTCCAGTACCACTCTCATCCCAACCATCACCACCTCCAGTACCACTCATCCCAGCTAACACCACCTCCAGTACCACTTGTGAGAGTTTGAGAATATGTAATATGGAATTGTTAGCAATTGAGCTCTGAAAATTTCTAAAAAAAATTCTTTAATTCTTTTAACCTTTATTCCTGACGTGATATTCAATTAGGTCGCCTGAGGAAGGACTTGCTTAGCTAACACACCAGTGTAGTAAGCAGCTCATTCCTCACTCTGGGACCATTTATGAACAATTGACTAGGCGAACGCCGAGACCCCAAAAGTTTAAATCCCCGCCACTATCGGCCGTCGACCTTCGCCATTCCCCGAAGCTAATCTAACGAAGAGGTCCTGGGCTCCAGGATTCTTGAGTTTGGACCAAATATACGGCACCACACGAGTAGGTGTGGTGCCGTATATTTGGTCCAAAACTGAAGAATCAATCTCAATTTAATATTCGAGTGTGACAGTACACTTACAGTACCATATAAATGTGTGGGGTGTAACGAAAAGACAGTGTTAACCATAACAACTTAGTTTATTCAATAAAGTACTAACTACTACAACAAAAACAAAAGAAATATCAATGACGTTACTCGAAATCCTTCCTGTGACACTATCAATGACAGCTAGACACCAGCCCCCTCGGACTGCATAATGAACTAACTCAAACATAAGGCGTGAACACAGAGGAATCAAACAAGCAAGCAATATCAGATCTATAATCACACCTGCAACTATGACACAGTGGGTTCTGAGACACGTCTCCAGTAACCTCCTAACTGTTCTACGCCTCTGTGCAGTCTACACCTGCACTAGCGGTGCAATGCACTCAAATCAGAAGCCTGTCAATGACACAACAATGACTAATGGGTTCACTGGCAACTCCATCAACCCTTCCTCGAATTAATCTTTACGTTAACACTCCGTCCCACGGACGATCAACAATCAATAACAATTGATTTACGTTAATGACAAAGTAACATTTACGTTAATAACAAGGTAACATTTACGTTAACTTATTAACTCTTTCAACTGTCCATAGTAACGCGGGAAATTATATAAATACTCTACCTGTCGAGCATCCAGTGAGTAAATCCCATTAATCCCTGTTCTTCCAGACAGCTGATTAATATCTTTACTAGTTACGTTAATTTACGTTATTTTACGTTATCGGTTACTATCACTCAACAATGGTAAATTCTGATTTACAATGTCCAAAGTGATAAGAGAACGGTAATCACTCGTGATTACCCTTAGAGTCATTAATTACTATCCTCAAGATCAATAATTAATCAATTAAATACGCAACCTTTCACACTGGCTCAGCAATTTACATTAAGGTCTGAATTCCGTTCGAGGCTTCCATACTCAGACCAATTCAGGTGATTAAGAACGTTAATCACCACGTTTACGTTATTCTAAAATGACGGTTCTCTTCCCACAGTCAATCAAGTGCCGGTACTTCAGGCACCCTGCTGGCGGGTGGCTGGCTCACGGCACGGTAGGTGGCGTAGGTGGCGGCGCGCTAGGTGGCGGTAGGTGGTGTAGGTGGCGGCGCGCTAGGTGGCGGTAGGTGGTGTAGGTGGCGGCGCGCTAGGTGGCGGTAGGTGGTGTAGGTGGCGGCGCGCTAGGTGGCGGTAGGTGGTGTAGGTGGCGGCGCGCTAGGTGGCGGTAGGTGGTGTAGGTGGCGGCGCGCTAGGTGGCGGATGGTAGACTGTGGCAGCCTCCCCCCTCCCGAGCAAGCGTAGTACTCCCATCACTTTGGCACCAAAACACTGACTTGAGATTTCCACGAATTTCTATGAGAAAACTGCCCCCTGAACACTTGGCACGAATTTCCCCGTTCCCCTCGACTGCTACAAAGCACTAGCAGGAATTAGAACGTCTATAACCACTGGAGTGGGGACCCACGAGTCTGTTGCTCCTCGTATGCAAATTACCCACGATCCAAGATTTCTCTCACTCGTTCCCTATCTATTTACCCTTCAACGAGGATTCCAGCTGGATTCTATCTGTGCAGCTGGTGGTCTTGGTGGGGGCGGCAGTGGAGGAGCTGAGGTGACAGTCATCACGACGTCGTCTTACCCAATTTGGCCAAATGGGCAAGAGAGACGTCAGGCTGTGGTGGTGACTGGAACGGAATTATGTCTTGGGGCAGGAACACCGGCTTCCCGGGCTCTGCCTCAAAAGAACCAATCAGAGGGAGGCACACAGCGGCCTACCCCCTCTCAACCAATCAGAGACGGTGTACCATGACCCTAGGGCACTCCTAAATGGCCGACCAACATGGCGGCTCAAGCTGGACGCCTGCCGTTGCCATGACGACAATGCTGGAGCTAGCGGGAGGCCCACGCTCGCCCACGCTGTCACAGGCCTCCCAAGATTCCCGCGCAAATCTTGAGTCCCTCCAAGCTTACAATGAAAAGATGCTATTGTTATATTTCTGTCCACAGACGTGCTACCCCGGCCAGGGGTAACATTTTTTGGAATGCTGATGACTGGGGCTCTCCCATGAGCCCAAACACAAGATGTTTCGGGTAAAGGTTACCAAACTTAGGTCCGCGCACTTAACAAGTGTACTGGCCTCCACAGGCATAAGAGCACTATTGTAAGTGAGCTGGTGAACCATCCCCTTACACCACTCTCATGCCAACCATCTCAACCTCCAGTACCACTCTCATCCCACCCATCATCACGTAACTTATGTAACTTTCTCAAATGTTGGTTCACATGATGTCGGTATCTTGACGTATGTTAAAAGTAACATAGTGTGTAAATATGTTAAACGACAAAAGTGACGACTCATTATCAGCAGGTTTAGATTGCTCCAACGACCGACTTTATTAACTTAGTTAATGTCTATGTAAGGTGCGATCAAATGGTGGAAGCCTCTCTTCCAAAAATCACCACCAGCTCTCAATCCATTGTCATGGGTGATTTTAATGCTAGACACCTGGACTAGCCTGGGTGACACCAAAACAAACATGAATGGCAGGGTCTTTGTGAAATATTTAAGAGACAATAACATGTCTGTATTCAACTTTGACTCCTCTAACGTCACACACCTCATGAGTGGCAGGCTTGATTATGTCATTGGTCACGGTCTCATCGATAATGTTGTCGGAGGATCAATTGTTCACGAATTAGTTAGTGATCACTTTGCCATATTCAGTTCATACACCATCAATAATGTCAAACCCCTAAGCTTTGAAAAAAAATTAATATCCCAGAAAATTTACACATGCACTTCAAATTCCGTATTCCTGCATGGTATAACACTTTCTGTTTTACAACTGTCAATGCATTATATGAGGACCTGGTCACTGAGGTAACCCCTTTTTTATGACAATATTGTAAAATCCACAAGACCCAAAACAGTGAGGAAGGGACAGAGGTGGTTCACTGACTCATGCCTTAAGCCCCTGCATGACAGAGTTCTGTTCCTAGCTGAGCAGTATAAATCACATAAAACAGCTGACACCCTCAACATATTTCTTAAGGCCAGCCGAGAGTTTAGAAAGCTAAAGGAACAGGTGTATAACCAGCACTGGAAACAGTTTTTTGCAAGGCATCAATCATGCACATCCTCATCTCAAAGGTGGAATAAAATTAAATAGATTTCTCATCCTAGCAGTCGTCAACTTGATCACCATTCACCTGTAGACTATGCCGACATGCTGCTTCAGCAATATGCAAGTACTGCCAGTATAAGCAGCCTGCCCCCTAGAAGAACACCATCATCTGGCTAGTCTATATAAATAAAAATGGGAATGTTCGTTTGTTCAAAATCGCTAATCTCCGAAAGTTCTTTACCGATTGCTTTGTAATTTTCACACAACGTTCCATTCGCATCCGGCCAGGCTTTTATATACGTACTATATAGATGTCACGTCTGTGACGGTAAAATAACATGCTTTTTCTGAAAAACTGTGTTTTTCATGTGAGGGAAATATTCGAAACCTCTTTACCGATTGCTTTGAAATTTTGACACAACGTTGCATTCGAATAGGCGCATCTTTTTATATACATATTGTTATATAAATGTCACACCTGTGACAGGTAAAAACATGCATTTTTTTAAAAACAGCACAGTCTGTTGCACATAATAGCAACATGCACGCTATACTAAAGATGTCACGAATTCCATTTCAATGTTTCCGATTGCATTGATAACATTTATTTTCATAGATTTCGATTTATTTTATTTGTTATTGAATTATTTTGTGTAACATTGTGTTGGAATTGAGCTGTGTTGTTTATCATACCGTTCATTTCGTAAGTATAAGTTTAGATGCCACATTTGTGACATATAAAACTATGCTTTTCTTGAAAAACAGCGCCATCTGTTGCATGTAGGTGCATCACACATGCTATTCTAAATATGTTGCAATTCCATTTCACTGTTTCTGATTGCATTGATAAATTCAATTTTCATAAATTCTGATTTAATTTTTTTGTATGAATTGTGTTGGAATTGAGCGGTGTTGTTTACCAGGACCGTTGATTTCGTTAGTATAGTTTATTTTTCATATTTTTTCATATTTTAATTTCCTTTTTTAACTGTTTTCTTATATTTCAGTGATAGGAACATCAGATCACTTGATGTTCCCAATTTTCTGATGGGAACATCAGACCATTTGGGAAGGCATCGGACAAGGGAGTGGGGAATGGTGGGGATGACGAGGGGACGAAAGTGAGAGATGGTGGGGAAGACGAGGGGACAAGGGAGGGGGTAATTGTGGGGAAGGACGAGAGGTTGGGAGAGTTTGAGATGGTGGGGGACGACGGGATTGAGGAAGGGAGAATGGTGAGGAGGACAAAGGGACGGGAGTGGCGCCTGGTGGGAAGAAAGAGGGGATGGTGGAGTGGGGAATGGTTGGGAGGCCGAGGAAACGGGTGAGGAGGGAATGGTGGGGAGGACTGGAGGACAGGGAAGGTTGCTGTGGCTCAGCAACGCACATGCGTTGCTGAGCCACAGCAATGCATGGCCGGGTACAGCTAGTCTATATAAATAAAAATGTAAATGTTCGTTTGTTCAAAATCGCTAATCTCCGAAAGTTCTTCATCGATTGCTTTGAAATTTTTCACACAACGTTGCATTTGAATAGGCGTGTGTTTTTATATATCTACTATGTACATGCCTCATCTGTGACAGGAAAAAAAACTAGTTTTTTTTTAAAAACATCGACATCTGTTGGACGTAAGAGCAACAGATGCTGTAATCTCCCAAAGTTCTTCACCGATTGCTTTGAAATTCTGACACAAACGTTCCATTTGAATATGCGCGTGTTTTTATAGACCTTCTATATAAATGCCACCCAGGTAAAAACATGGTTTTTTTTTTTACAAACAGCACCATCTGCTGCACGTAATAGAAACACACACGATATACTAAATATATTATGAATTCCATTTCAATGTTTCCGATTACATTGATAAATTGAATTTTCACACACTTTGATTTATTTTAATTTAGATTTAATTATTTTGTGTGACATTGCGTTGGAATTGAGGTGTGTTGTTTACTATACCGTTCATTTCGGGAGTATAAGTATAGATGCCACACCTGTGATAGGTTAAAACATGCTTTTTTTTTTTTTTTTTTAAAAAGCGCCCATTTGTTGCACGTAAGAGCAACTCACGCTATACTAAATATGTTATGATACCATTTCAATGTTTCCAATTTCATTGATAAATTGAATTTTCACAGATTTCGAATTATTTTTCATTTTGATTTAATTATTTTGTGTGACATTGCGATGAAATTGAGCTTTTTTCTTTACCATATCGTTCATTTCATGAGTGTAGTTTTGGTTTATTTTTTCATTGTTTTTCATTTCATGTTTTAATTGTTTTCTTATATTTCAGTAATGGGAACATCAGATCATTTGATGTTCCCAATTTTCTGATGGGAACATCAGATCATTTGATGTTTCCAATTTTCTGATGGGAACATCAGATCATTTGGGCATGCATCGGATGAGGGAGTTGGGAATGGTAGGGGAGGACGAGGGAACAGGAGTGGAGGATAGTACTGTGGACGATGGGACAGGGGAGGGAGTACTGGTGGGGAGAACGAGGGGGACGTGGGAGTTGGGGATAGTGGGGACGAGGGGGCAGGGGAATGGAGAATGGTGGAAAGGACAAGGGGACAGCAGTGTTGGGGATGGTGCGGAGGACGAGGGAACAGGGGAGGGGGAAATGACAGGGAGGACTAGGGGACGGGGGAGTGGGAGATGGTGGGGAGGACGAGGAGACGGTGTAGTGAGGAATTGTTAGGAGGACGAGGGGAATGGTGGGGAGGATATAGGGATGGGGGAGGGAGGAAATGGCGGGGAGGACGAGGGGACGGGGGAATTGGAAATGGTTGGGAGGACAAAGGGACGTGGGAGTGAGGAATGGTTGGGAAGGGGAGGGCGAATTGTGGGGAGGACTGGGCGACAGGGAAAAGGTTGCTGTGGCCGGGTACAGCTAGTAGAAATAATATTTGCACAAAGACTGTAAGTGTCAGGTTAAACAAACTGGCTGACCTCCACACAAGCAGAACTAGCGGCACTACAACTAGCTACTATTCCTAGGAGGAATAATATTTTGTGATTCAAAGTCTGCTCTTCAAGCAATCGAAAACTTCTCCTGGAAGATCGACAGCAAGAACCTGATACTACCAATTATTAATGACCTAATCGCTGCACAGAACAAAGGGTCTCGAATCTCCTTTGTATGGATAACATCAAACAAACATAACTAATCATGTGGAGCCGGTGGCTGAGCGGACAGAACACTGGACGTGTGATTTTGTGTCCCAGGTTCGATCCTGTGCGCCGGCGAGAAACAATGGGCAGAGTTTGCTTCACCCTCATGCCCCTGTTACCTATTAGTAAATAGGTACCAGGGAGTTAGTCAGCTGTCACGGGCTGCTTCCTGGGGCTGGAGGCAAGGTCAAGGACCGGGCCGCGGGGACACTAAGCCCCGAAATCATCTCAAGATTACCTAGATCATAATGCGACAGACCATGCAGCCAAATTAGCATGTAACAATGATGAAGTTGAATTAGATCTAGGTATCCCCATCTCGTCTGTCAAAACTGTATTGGTCCAAACACTCAGGTCTGATAAAGCAATTACTGACTCCCAGCGACCTGAAAGCACTAGTATAAAAAGCTATGATCTGTTCAGATCTAACACCTATATCTATGGGCAGCACAAAACGTCGACCAGACTGTGCGACACAGTGGTTGCTAGGATCAGGTTGGGTTACCGTTACCTGTAGCAGGTGACGGATACCCCAATCCTGAGCACTCCAGTTGCAAACTCTGTGAGCAGGAACTGCGGCACGATCTCCGACACTACCTCACCGAATGCCCAGTTATTAGACCTTTTAGACCCGTTGGCATGAGGTACCTGGAGCTTTGCAATTACTTTATTCACTCTCGTGTTTTTGGAAGATATCCTTATAGTGTACCCAAAATTTGCCAGTGCAGGCTACTGAATATATGGCCCTGTATGACTATCCATCCTGCTAGAAGGGGACTTTTAGTATCACTGCTACCTTATTCACTCGTGTTGATGATATCCTCGTAATGCACCCAGAGTCAGCCAGCGCAGACTACTGATTACATGCCTCTGTATGACTAAGCATCCTGTGTGATGGGGATTTTTTAGCATCACGTAACTAGCTTTTTGACACACTGTACTCCCCCTTCATATAGTCTAGGGTAGCTGCACAAATGCAGATGTATCTAATGCATTAATAAAAAAAAACATTGATGTAATTTCTGAATGCAAGTACCTACGACGGCCAATGTGGTACCTATGAAATCCTGATGACGGAGCTGTCACCAGATACCCTAGTGTGTGGCAGGGTCAAATTTCGAAATTAAGAAACTAGACTCAGTGCACGCACTCTGTGCATTTAGTGAGGGGTAAAGTGGCGCTGTGGACTCTCCAACAGTCAATTAAGATAGCTAATTATCTATTCCTTCACAAACAGGCACAGTGCCACTTTACTATATCCATTTTTGGTGACCTGGTACATTGCCACTTTACTACAGTTATTTCCTGGTAACCTGGCACTGTGCCACTTTACCCCAGATATTTACTAGTGACCTGGCACTGTGCCACTTTACCCCAGATATTTACTAGTGACCTGGCACAGTGCCACTCTACCCCAGATATTTACTAGTGACCTGGCACTGTGCCACTCTACCCCAGATATTTACTAGTGACCTGGCACAGTGCCACTCTACCCCAGATATTTACTAGTGACCTGGCACTGTGCCACTTTACCCCAGATATTTACTAGTGACCTGGCACTGTGCCACTTTACCCAGATATTTACTAGTGACCTGGCACAGTGCCACTCTACCCCAGATATTTACTAGTGACCTGGCACTGTGCCACTCTACCCCAGATATTTACTAATGACCTGGCACAGTGCCACTCTACCCCAGATATTTACTAGTGACCTGGCACTGTGCCACTTTACCCCAGATATTACTAGTGACCTGGCACAGTGCCACTCTACCCCAGATATTTACTAGTGACCTGGCACTGTGCCACTTTACCCCAGATATTTACTAGTGACCTGGCACAGTGCCACTCTACCCCAGATATTTACTAGTGACCTGGCACTGTGCCACTCTACCCCAGATATTTACTAGTGACCTGGCACAGTGCCACTCTACCCCAGATATTTACTAGTGACCTGGCACTGTGCCACTTTACCCCAGATATTTACTAGTGACCTGGCACTGTGCCACTTTACCCCAGATATTTACTAGTGACCTGGCACAGTGCCACTCTACCCCAGATATTTACTAGTGACCTGGCACTGTGCCACTCTACCCCAGATATTTACTAGTGACCCTGGCACAGTGCCACTCTACCCCAGATATTTACTAGTGACCTGGCACTGTGCCACTTTACCCCAGATATTTACTAGTGACCTGGCACAGTGCCACTCTACCCCAGATATTTACTAGTGACCTGGCACTGTGCCACTTTACCCCCAGATATTTACTAGTGACCTGGCACTGTGCCACTTTACCCCAGATATTTTACTAGTGACCTGGCACAGTGCCACTCTACCCCAGATATTTACTAGTGACCTGGCACTGTGCCACTCTACCCCAGATATTTACTAGTGACCTGGCACAGTGCCACTCTACCCCAGATATTTACTAGTGACCTGGCACTGTGCCACTTTACCCCCAGATATTTACTAGTGACCTGGCACTGTGCCACTTTACCCCAGATATTTACTAGTGACCTGGCACAGTGCCACTCTACCCCAGATATTTACTAGTGACCTGGCACTGTGCCACTCTACCCCAGATATTTACTAGTGACCTGGCACAGTGCCACTCTACCCCAGATATTTACTAGTGACCTGGCACTGTGCCACTTTACCCCAGATATTTACTAGTGACCTGGCACAGTGCCACTTTACCCCAGATATTTACTTGTGACCTGACACTGTGCCACTTTACCCCAGATATTTACTGGTGACCTGGCACTGTGCCACTTTACCCCAGATATTTACTAGTGACCTGGCACAGTGCCACTCTACCCCAGATTATTACTGGTGACCTGGCACAGTGCCACTCTACCCAGATATTTACTAGTGACCTGGTACTGTGCCACTTTACCCCAGATATTTACTAGTGACCTGGCACTGTGCCACTCTACCCCAGATATTTACTAGTGACCTGGCACTGTGCCACTTTACCCCAGATATTTACTAGTGACCTGGCACTGTGCCACTTTACCCCAGATATTTACTAGTAACCTGGCACAGTGCCACTTTACCCCAGATATTTACTAGTGACCTGGCACTGTGCCACTTTACCCCAGATATTTACTAGTGACCTGGCACAGAGCCACTCTACCCCAGATATTTACTAGTGACCTGGCACAGTGCCACTCTACCCCAGATATTTACTAGTGACCTGGCACTGTGCCACTCTACCCCAGATATTTACTAGTGACCTGGCACAGTGCCACTCTACCCCAGATATTTACTAGTGACCTGGCACTGTGCCACTTTACCCCAGATATTTACCAGTGACCTGGCACAGTGCCACTCTACCCCAGATATTTACTAGTGACCTGGCACAGTGCCACTTTACCCCAGATATTTACTAGTGACCTGGCACAGTGCCACTCTACCCCAGATATTTACTAGTGACCTGGCACAGTGCCACTCTACCCCAGATATTTACTAGTGACCTGGCACAGTGCCACTCTACCCCAGATATTTACTAGTGACCTGGCACTGTGCCACTCTACCCCAGATATTTACTAGTGACCTGGCACAGTGCCACTCTACCCCAGATATTTACTAGTGACCTGGCACTGTGCCACTTTACCCCAGATATTTACTAGTGACCTGGCACAGTGCCACTCTACCCCAGATGTTTACTAGTGACCTGGCACTGTGCCACTCTACCCCAGATATTTACTAGTGACCTGGCACTGTGCCACTTTACCCCAGATATTTACTAGTGACCTGGCACAGTGCCACTCTACCCCAGATATTTACTAGTGACCTGGCACAGTGCCACTCTACCCCAGATATTTACTAGTGACCTGGCACTGTGCCACTCTACCCCAGATATTTACTAGTGACCTGGCACTGTGCCACTCTACCCCAGATATTTACTAGTGACCTGGCACAGTGCCACTCTACCCCAGATATTTACTAGTGACCTGGCACTGTGCCACTCTACCCAGATATTTACTAGTGACCTGGCACAGTGCCACTCTACCCCAGATATTTACTAGTGACCTGGCACTGTGCCACTTTACCCCAGATATTTACTAGTGACCTGGCACAGTGCCACTCTACCCCAGATATTTACTAGTGACCTGGCACTGTGCCACTTTACCCCAGATATTTACTAGTGACCTGGCACAGTGCCACTTTACCCCAGATATTTACTTGTGACCTGACACTGTGCCACTTTACCCCAGATATTTACTAGTGACCTGGCACTGTGCCACTTTACCCCAGATATTTACTAGTGACCTGGCACTGTGCCACTTTACCCCAGATATTTACTAGTAACCTGGCACAGTGCCACTTTACCCCAGATATTTACTAGTGACCTGGCACAGAGCCACTCTACCCCAAATATTTACTAGTGACCTGGCACAGTGCCACTCTACCCCAGATATTTACTAGTGACCTGGCACTGTGCCACTCTACCCCAAATATTTACTAGTGACCTGGCACAGTGCCACTCTACCCCAGATATTTACTAGTGACCTGGCACTGTGCCACTTTACCCCAGATATTTACCAGTGACCTGGCACAGTGCCACTCTACCCCAGATATTTACTAGTGACCTGGCACTGTGCCACTTTACCCCAGATATTTACCAGTGACCTGGCACAGTGCCACTCTACCCCAGATATTTACTAGTGTCCTGGCACTGTGCCACTTTACCCCAGATATTTACTAGTGACCTGGCACAGTGCCACTCTACCCCAGATATTTACTAGTGACCTGGCACAGTGCCACTCTACCCCAGATATTTACTAGTCACCTGGCACAGTGCCACTCTACCCCAGATATTTACTAGTGACCTGCCACTGTGCCACTTTACCCCAGATATTTACTAATGACCTGGCACAGTGCCACTCTACCCCAGATATTTACTAGTGACCTGGCACTGTGCCACTTTACCCCAGATATTTACTAGTGACCTGGCACTGTGCCACTCTACCCCAGATATTTACTAGTGACCTGGCACTGTGCCACTTTACCCCAGATATTTACTAGTGCCCTGGCACAGTGCCACTCTACCCCAGATGTTTACTATAGTGACCTGGCACTGTGCCACTCTACCCCAGATATTTACTAGTGACCTGGCACTGTGCCACTTTACCCCAGATATTTACTAGTGACCAGGCACAGTGCCACTCTACCCCAGATATTTACTAGTGACCTGGCACAGTGCCACTCTACCCCAGATATTTACTAGTGACCTGGCACTGTGCCACTTTACCCCAGATATTTACTAGTGACCTGGCACTGTGCCACTTTACCCCAGATATTTACTAGTGACCTGGCACAGTGCCACTCTACCCCAGATATTTACTAGTGACCTGGCACTGTGCCACTTTACTACAGTTATTTCCTGGTAACCTGACACAGTGCCATTTTACCACAAAGGTATTTCTCACGAATGTGGCAACAAAAGAAAATCCTATCCAGGAAGAGAGACAGAGCAGACTTATGAGGTTAGAGGGATACAAGGACGTTTTTCTGCAAAGGGACATGGCGAGGAAAGAGAGATGGAAGGCTGCAGAAGCAAGGAGGGGACGCAAAGAATGGGTTGGGAATGTGGGAACCACAGGACTCGGCTCAGTATCTCCAGGAACCTCAGAGTGGAGTGGGAATCCCCCCACCAGCAGGCCAGCACCCCCAGGGAGGAATGTGACAGTAGCCTCCCACCATCCAACCCCACAACCATCCCCCACCAATCACCTGCACCTCCCCAGACAGTAAAGTCCCTCTTCATACCATGCTCCCGGACCCTAGGGGCCCCCAATTATTCCCCTTGTGCCCTTTTCCTTCCCCAGATCCTCCCTGTTCCCGCACCCCATGCCTTACCCTGTTTCTTCATCCCATGCCCTTTCCAGTTCACCCTCTCTAAGCTCTCCGTGATACCCCCACTCCCTCCCTCCCTACACCTTCCCTCCCTACACCTTCCCTCCCCAACCCATGACCTGACTCACCACCCTTTCCCCCCCCCCACCACATGCCCCACCTGCTCCCCCATCCCATGCCCTAATTAACCCCAAACCCCAGACCCTCTCAGCCACACCACCTAAGACCCTCTTAGTCCCCCTGTACCAGATCCTCTGAGGCCCTTCACACCCTAGAACCCCCAGGTCCTTCTTCCTAGACCCCTCCCACCCTGGACACCCCATGTCAGGTAATGTTCTCGAATATACATGGAATTACAAGTATAGTAAGTGAACTTAGGGAAAGAGCACAAGAAGTGAACCCTGATGAAATTGGACTCACGGAAACAAAACTCTCATGAATCATATTGAATGCGGTGTTTTCCCAGGACTACACTATATTAAGGAAAGTGAGGAAAGGAAGGGGAGGAGATGGAGTGGCTCTGCTGATGAGAAAGGAATAGAGTCTCAAGGAGATGGTTATTTCGAGCTGCGAAGGGTTCAGAAACTTCATAACAGGCACCATGACGATGGGAGGACCAAGAGTAGTACTAGCAGTGATATATAACCCTCCACCAAATGACAGAAGACCCAGGCAAGAGTATGACAGAAACAACATGGTAGTTAACACTATAATTGAGAGAGCAGCTACTGCTGCCTGTAGAAATCGATACCATCTGCTCATCATTGGTGACTTCAATCAAGGAAGGATAGACTGGGAATACAAGGAAACACATGGAGGTGAGGAAACATGGAGAGCGAAACTGTTGGAGGTGGCGATTAGAAACTTTTAAAGCCAGCATGTCAGGGGTCCCACGTGAATGAGAGGCAACGATGAACCAGCGAGACAGACAGATTCACTACAAACGACAAGGAAGTATGTGAGGAAATCAATTAGAAATTCCAGGAGGTCTTCACATTAGTGAAAGGAGAAGTCCCAGAGATAAGAGCGGTAATATCTAATCAGACACAACTAGGAGTTTGTGATTACCAGTGGGAAGGTGAGAAAGCATCTGCTAGATTTGAATGTTACAAAGGCTGTAGGCCCAGATGGAATCTCACAATGGATACTAAAGGAAGGAGCAGAAGCTCTGAGCCTGCCACTCACCATTGTGTACAACAAATCAGTGGCAACAGGTGAACTGCCAAAAATTTGGAAGACGGCATTTGTAGTTCCGATATTCAAAAAGGGTGTTTGACAGGAGCCACTGGACTACAGGTCTGTGTCCCTAACTTGCATACCATGCAAGATGATGGAGAAGATTGTGCGAAGAAGCTACTGGAACATCTGGAGTGAAAGATCTTTGTAACACAACTTCAGCATAAGTTCAGGGAGGGCAAATCATGCCCAACAGGTTTAATTGAGTTCTATGAGCAGGGAACAAAAATTAGGCAAGATAGAGAGGGCTGGGCAGACTACATATTTCTGGACTGCCAGAAAGCCTTTGACACAGTTCCACATAAGAGACAAGTGCACATGCTGGAGATGTAGATAGGAATGAAAGGAAAGGTACTCCACTGGATAAGGGAGTACCAAAGGAACAGAAGATAGCGAGTCAGTGTGAGGGGTGAGGTTTCGGAGTGGCGAGGCGTCACCAGTGGAGTCCCACAGGGATCAGTCCTTGAACTAATACTGTTTCTGATATACGTAAATGATCTCCCACAAGGAATTGACTCGTTCCTCTTAATGTTTGCTGATGATGCAAAAATGATGAGGAGGATCAAGACAGAAAGATAGTATGAGGCTACAAGATGACCTAGATAAACTGAAGGAATGGTCCAACAAATGGCTACTAAAGTGCAACCCAAGTATATGTAAGATAATGGAACTAGGCGGAGGAAATAGGAGGCTACACACTGGTTACCGAATGGGAGAAGAAGTCCTTCACGCAACAGACAGAAAAAGATCTATGAGTTTATATCACACCAAACCTGTCTCTTGAAGCCTACATCAAAAAGAGTAATATCGGCGGCGTATGCGAGGCTGGCTAACATCAGAACTGCCCTCAGAAACCTGTGTAAGGAATCCTTCAGAACCTTGTATGCCACATATGTGAGGTCAATCCTGGAGTATGTGGCCCCAACATGGAGCCCGTACCTTGTCAAGCACAAGACGAAGCTGGAAAAAGTTCAGAGGTATGCCACTAGGCTAGTCCCAGAACTAAGTGGCATGAGTTATGAGGAAAGGCTGCGTGAACTGAACTTCACGTCGCTGGGAAAACAGAAAAGCTCGGGGAAGACATGATCATCACATACAAAATTCTCAGGGGAATGGTCAGGGTAGACAAAGACAGATTATTTAACACGGGTGGTACACGCACAAGGGGACAAAGGTAGAATTTGAGTACCCAAATGAACTACAGAGACATTAGAAAGAACGTTTTTTTGTGTCAGAGTAGTTAATAAATGGTATGCACTAGGAAGTGATGTGGTGGAGGCTGACTCGATACACAGTTTCAAATGTATATATCATAGAGCTCGAGAAGCTCAGGAACCTGTACACCAGTAGATTGACGGTTGATAGGCGGTACCAAAGAGCCAAAGCTCAACGCCCGCTAGCACAACTACTAGGTGGGTACAGCTATATCTTGGTGACCTGGAACAGTGGCACAATACCATACTTTTTGACAAATTACCAGCACGAATTTCATTCCCTCTCTCTGCAACATGTGAAAAATTATAGGCCTACTACAAATTCGTTCTTCCTAATTTTCCTCATCTCTAGACCTAGCTTTAAGATTCACGTGATCGGTCTATTGACTGAGCCTCTGTCATTAACGTAATTCAGGTGAACTTAATATTTTGTATACATTGTTCAAAATAAGCAGCTTCCACTTCTAGATTTAAGACCGACAATTACATTAGCAGACAAGCTACACAAAAAAAATCTATACATACGTATTTTCAAAGTTATAGTTCCAGTTTCAGTTCCAAGAACATAGGACTGATAAGTTGGAAATAGAAGGATGGGGGAGGATGTAGGAAAACTTGAAAAGGATTAGGGGTATGAGGAAGAGGAGTGGGTTACAGGTAAGTGGCCCAACCACTTTGGGGTTTATTGAGAAGAGAAGTGATGGGTGAATGTGGAGGTGATTATGATGGTTAGTAGGGGGCTCAGTTTTTTTCCTGATCAGCTATCGGTGAGTAGCTATAGTTTGCCGGTGGTGGTTGATTAAGTAGCCACCGCCGTTTTTCCTGGAGAGCTGTGCTTGGTTTATGATCAGTCATTGGTGGATGAGTGGAGATTTTAATCTTTAATCGGTAAGTTTCAGGTAGTAGGACTGAGGTGTACAGTGGGGCTGGTGGATGCCATTCGTTCTCTTGTGGTAAGTTGTTTAGGATCCTGGGCCTGGGGTAGGCTCTTTCTTGGATAAATCTTCTTACCCTTTGTTGGAGGGACATCCTCCTCAACCTTTGGGGCTGGTCGAGCATTGCGTAATTCGTAGTGTTGAGGACAACAAAGGGGTCCTCACGGTTTGGCATGTACATACTATTCTTTTTGTGTGGCTGTTTGACCGAGAGCCAATGCAGTCGAACGTTCAGTGGGTCAATCCTCAGTCTGGTATGAAGGTCTTCTATGCGCACTCTAAGTGACACATTTGCCACAAATCTAAGCGCCCTGTTCTGGTCCTATTGCAGTTTCAGCATGTTCGATTTTTTGCCAGTGTGAGTGGGGTGTACGGGTATTCTACAGTTTGCCGAATGAGCATCTTGTAGAGGTGGAGTTTTTATATGTTGTGGGCCTGATGGAAGAGATATAGCTTGGCTAGTTGAGTCTTGGCGATTGCTATCTTACTTTTAATATGCTCATTAGAGTTCAGGAGCCTTGCTATGTTGTACCCCAGGATCGTGGTTGAGTTCTGAACCCTTGTCAGCGTGTCTCCAATATTGATAGCTCCCAGGGAGCTAGCCCAGCAGTCTATCGAGCAAAGTCGGATTTTGCTGGGGTTGGTCACGATTTTCCACTCCCTCTCCCACGTTGCAGTGGCGGCCAGTTCCTCCTTGACCTTCCTTGTCACCATGTCGTGTTTTGTATTTTGTCCGACAGGCTTTGAAGTGACAACGTCAATGACGTCGACTGCGAATTGGGTGATGATGGTGTCATTGTGGATGGGGCGTGGCAAATCATTCGCGAAGACGTTAAAGAGAGCACGGCTGATGCTTGACCCATGGAGGACCTTCGCCATTGGTGGTGAATGCAGCTGCTATTTTGTGTTAAACATTGGGATGACCCTCTTGTTTTTTAGGAAGTTGTCTATCAGTCTCAGGAGGGTCCTGTTGTGGTGAGGCAGGTTGGTCAGCTTGATGAGGAGTCCGTCGTGCCAGAGGCTTCAAATGCCTTTTGCCGTTTGCTTATGCTTGGGAACGCTGTCGACTGCGTCGTAGATTACATTGATAGCATGTTGAGTCGACCTCTGGTACCTTAAACCGAACTGTTTTTTCTGTGAAGAGGTGGTGGTATTCTGTATAGTAATTAATCCTGTTTGACATTATATTCTCGAAGCATTTCCCTGTCGTTTCTAGCAAGGAGATCGGCCAGCAGCTATCAGGGGAGTATCAGCTCTTGCCTGGTTTGGGAATGAAGATCATCTTTGCTGTCTTAAGTACAATGGGTAGGTGCCCGGATGCCAGGATGGCATTATAGATGTTAAGGCTTTGGAGGTAGTTAATGGGAAGGAACTTTAGTTGGATGACGTAATACCAGTAAGCCCTGTAGCTCTGTTCTTGGTATTCATGAGAACCCTCCCTCAACTATACAAGAGTGATCGGTCTAGTAATAGGGATAGATGGATTAGAGTTGGGCTTCGTCAATGGTTGGTCTGCTGTGAAGGTTTTCCTCGTTTTTCTGAGCCCACAGGCCTACCCTCCAATGGTTCTCAAGGTTAACCTGGTTGAGGTTTTCGATGAATATTCCGCGCCAGACCTCTCCCATGTAGTTGGCTTGGTGCTGGGGGTCCTCTATCCTGGCCGTGACCACCTCGTTGTTGGCATTGGTGTGTATATGGTTGAAATGGGAGAGAAAGATGGCAGTCGAGCCGAGGAATTGTTTAATTTTCCTCCAGAATGCGGCTGGCTCACTCTTGTAATTGTTGCCTGGTTACAACAAGCCCCAGATATGGCGTTTGTGTAAGAGCATGAGCCTATCACTTCTTGTCTGAGAGCCTGGATCGTGTGCAAAGGGGGAAGGTGCGGATCTTCTGATGCACTCTTGTTGGTGAAAATCTCATCTTTTCCTTGATTTCCCTGGTTGGGTTATACTGTTTTATGACTTACGTTGGTTAGGTTCGCAGCTTGCAAATGTTACTTCTGTGATGCGGGTATGGAGAAGGTCCACTGCTACATCTGTGTCGTGGATAGGGCAGTCTTGTAAAACTGGTACAGATCTGTTGTAAGATCGTCACTCAGGGATTCCAAGTAAGAGGGAGTCAAAGTGAGCCGAGTTGGGGTCTGCAGGAGTACCTATGGTCCTGAAAGGGGTCGATTGAAGATGGATAATTATCGGGATGTGATCGGATCCCACATATCCACCAGAGGTGATTCTAACTCATTTATTTTATATGAAAAACTTAAATCACATAACCTAAATACTATGCAAACATGTATTTAAACCATATACCTGAATAAGGTTATTATAAATTTTAAAGGACATATACAATTACTTACATTCCTTATCTCTTTGCATTATGATGAGTAGCGAAAATTGGTTACCAAGACTTGTGATATCAGTTTGTTGGAGTATAGATGCTGCTGTGGTCGCTCAAAATTTGAATCTACCCTAATATTACACTAGTTTGGCTTGTCGAAAAATTTACGTTCTCTTTGCAACTTCTGTTTAGCTGCTGGAGAGAAACGAGTATAAATTCCTTTGTATATTTTGAAATCAATTCGTAGCTGACAATGTTAGCCATTATTACTTTTATAAGATAGTTTGACCACGATTGTCCTTAAAGAAAATGGATCCTTCAGTAACTTAATTTTTTTTATTTTTTTTTTTTTTTTGAGATATATACAAGAGTTGTTACATTCTTGTACAACAACTAGTACACGTAGCGTTTCGGGCAGGTCCCTGGAATACGACCCCCACGAAGAATCGTTTTTACACCCAAGTACCCATTTTACTGTTGAGTTAAACAGAGGCTACAGTTCAGGATTTGCGCCCAGTAAATTTTCCCCGGCCAGGATACGAATCCATGACATAGCGCTCGTGGAACGCCAGGCGAGTGTCTTACAACTACACCACGGAGACTAAGTAATAAGTATTATATTTATACCTATCTTGAGGTTATCTTGAGATGATTTCGGGGCTTAGCGTCCCCGCGGCCCGGTCCTCCACCAGGCCTCCTTTTTGTTACACAACCCCCACCCCCCCCCCAGGAAGCAGCCCGTAGCAGCTGTCTAACTTCCAGGGGCCAGATTCACGAAGCAGTTACGCAAGTACTTACGA
Organism: Procambarus clarkii; assembly: GCF_040958095.1. NCBI lineage: Eukaryota > Metazoa > Arthropoda > Malacostraca > Decapoda > Cambaridae > Procambarus > Procambarus clarkii. The sequence continues at coordinate 83,919 of NC_091157.1, forward strand.
ACGTGTACATCTTTCCTCAATCTTTGACGGCTTTGGTTACATTTATTGAACAGTTTACAAAAATGAAAACTTCCCAATCAACTGTTGTTATTGTAATAAACAGCCTCCTGGTGCTTTGGAGCTCATTAACTATTTAACAATTGTAAACAAAGCCGCCAAAGATTAAAAAAAGATGTACAGGTTCGTAAGTGCTCGTGTAACTGCTTCGTGAATCTGGCTCCAGGTACCTATTTACTGCTAGGTAACAGGGGCATCAGGGTGAAATAAATATTTTGCCCATTTGTCTCCGCCGCCACCGGGGATCGAACCCGGAACCTAAGGACTACGAATCCTAAGCGCTGTCCACCCAGCGGTCAGGCGCCCAATACTGTATAAGTTTTAGTTTAGTTTATTTATTACGCACTCATATGCATCCTGTGGGTGGTAGAGGACCTATACTCATGCCCTGGGTGGTAGTGGACCCCATATTCATCGTGTGAGCGGTATTGGACCCCATATCCTACCTGTGGGCGGTAGTAGTGGGAAAGGTTGCTGCTGTTGCTGATTTAGGGGCGACGACGATCGGGGGATCTGATGCGCCCCGGCATACTCGTGATGAGTTAATCGTAAAGCCAAGAAAGGTAAAACGCCAAGCCTAATCGCGAAACACGTGACGCCAATCACTGGAAACTAATATGCCTCGCAGCAAAGAAACGCAGACAGGCACATGATTGGGGAGCCCCAGGAATTCCGCAGGGTGACTAGCACCGGCCCCGCCCCACACAGAGAACACCAGGTAGCAAAAATAAAAAACTCGGCTCCAACTAAAACGCAAAAGTCATTCAGTGTCCTCTGGCAGAGCAGAAGCCAGCCGCCCAGCACGGCTGAGGGCACACCAGGAACCCACCAACTACTGGCACCTCTCAGCCAAGCTGGCCCCCGAACACCGTCACCCCGCCCGGAGAACCAGCCAGAACACGCGGGGAAAAAAAAAAAAAAATCAACAATCCCGTGACCCAAGGCGATAGTGCATCAGGCGTCGTACAACAGGACCGTTAAAGAGGGATGCCAAACGGCAGTAGCAAAGCCAAAACGCGAAAACAGAACGTGCTCAGGCGGCTCCCGGGCGGAGGAGGTGGCCAGACGTTCGCTAGTCGTCAAGGTTGAACCGGGAGTCCTTGGGAAGGGTTACTGATGCATTATGGGCTCAGGAGCTGAACCTCAAAACTCCTTGTGGTAAGCAAATTACAGTGTTGATGAGCTAGTTGCACAGTTCACTGTGTATCAACAATGAGTTTGAGAACGACCTCACGTACAGTCTCTACGCTTTGTAACTTACATATGCCTGTCATGAGCCAGCGTCAGAATATGGTTGGCTTTTCATGCACAACCGCCCCCCCCCCCACCCCTCCCTATCCAGTGGGCAGCGGTGGAAAGGTTAGTTAGAAGTGTGGCAAATGTATCATTAGAGTACAAGAAATGTGGCAAATGTATCATTAGAGTACAAGAAGTGTGACAAATGTATCGTTAGAGTACAAGAAGTGTGTCAAATGTATCGTTAGAGTACAAGAAGTGTGACAAATGTATCGTTAGAGTACAAGAAGTGTGACAAATGTATCGTTAAAGTACAAGAAGTGTGACAAATGTATCGTTAGAGTACAAGAAGTGTGTCAAATGTATCGTTAGAGTACAAGAAGTGTGGCAAATGTATCGTTAGAGTACAAGAAGTGTGGCAAATGTATCGTTAGAGTACAAGAAGTGTGGCAAATGTATCGTTAGAGTACAAGAAGTGTGGCAAATGTATCGTTAGAGTATAAGAAGTGTGGCAAATGTATCGTTAGAGTACAAGAAGTGTGGCAAATGTATCGTTAGAGTACAAGAAGTGTGGCAAATGTATCGTTAGAGTATAAGAAGTGTGGCAAATGTATCGTTAGAGTACAAGAAGTGTGGCAAATGTATCGTTAGAGTATAAGAAGTGTGGCAAATGTATCGTTAGAGTACAAGAAGTGTGGCAAATGTATCGTTAGAGTACAAGAAGTGTGACAAATGTATCGTTAGAGTACAAGAAGTGTGGCAAATGTATCGTTAGAGTACAAGAAGTGTGGCAAATGTATCGTTAGAGTATAAGAAGTGTGGCAAATGTATCGTTAGAGTACAAGAAGTGTGGCAAATGTATCGTTAGAGTACAAGAAGTGTGGCAAATGTATCGTTAGAGTACAAGAAGTGTGGCAAATGTATCGTTAGAGTACAAGAAGTGTGACAAAATCGTTAGAGTACAAGAAGTGTGGCAAATATATAGTAAAAGGGCAAGAAGTTTGGCAAATAAATCATAAGAATGCAAGAAGTAAGGCAAATGTATCATAAGCCTGCAAGAAATATTGCAAATATATAAAAAGTGTGCAAGAAGTATTGCAAATATATCGTGAGGTACACCGAGAGGTATATCTCACTTCTGAAATATTCACTGAGGGTTTACTTCAGTCCTGAACTATGTTCAGGACTAAAGTTTTCTTGCTGGTTGGTCAGTATACTATGGCGGTGGTGGCCTTTCTAACCCTACAGTGGTTGGTCAGTATACTATGGTGGTGGACTTACTATCCCTACAGTGGTTGAAAGGCCTTAAGCCCAAAACTAAATAGTCCAACACGTTCGTTTCCATTTCTTTATATTTTGTGTATTTTCACCCACAATTCAAATTATTATTTTCTAGAAATGTTATCAATAACTTTGATCTCACAATATTATATTTCTTGTTCTATATCGTCTTAATAATGTCATGAGCTTGAGACCTCGTGCTTCGTTTGTCCTGCGGCAGCATATATTAAGAAATTTCCTAACGTGGTCAATACATCCAAGCATATCTATTCTTCTGTTTCTTTTGAGATAACCTGTGGAACCCCAACTAACACTGACATAACAAAGGTTAAAATATGTTTTTAATAATGTTTTGATATAAATTACACTGAAGATTAGTTCAGACAATTGCATTAGATGGAATATGAATACTCTAGTATCACATTTTTCTTTAAGAAGGGTAAACTTTTAGATGGTAAACTTATCCAAGTCAGTCACAGTGGCCTTCTATCAGCTTAGATGTGTTCTAGGGAGGATTTTGTTCACACCAAGTCAGTATTTTCTCGAAGAATATAATAATAATGTGCGTCCAAAGCTCAATTGTTCAACCATTTAACGTTCCAAGACATTATTCTCGCACCATTTTTTGTAAACGAATCCCGAACCCCGAAGTTCACAAACCCGGAACTTTACTGATTCCTGCAACAATGTAACACAGATCGTTTCTCCTCACTTTTATTGCTACAGACATCAAAGGTGATTTTATCCTATGACCTCAACTTCTATTTTTCTAACCCGCTTTACCTTACATTTTGTAAGGAAAGCCGCCATTAAGGTCTACGGTAAAGGTAAAGCCATTCTCCATCACCGAGGGTTGACCAACTTCACCAGAGGTTAGTTCATGTTCCTGAGAGTCTTCCATGAGTTATACTCCATCCTCTTCCTTACTGTCATCCGTCTCCGGTTCACTCCGTCTACCTGTCAAAGCTAACTTTATAGTGTTTCAATCCTCTTGTCTAACTTGTTGAGATATTACAAAATTTGAATACCACCCTCAGAGTAATCTACGGACGCTGCATTGCGTCCATCATGAGGATACACGTTTTATGCTTCAATTTCTACTACCACTAGAAATTGAGCGTGGGGGAGGCACCACCCCTAGCTGGTCCTGTGTGGGAGCTGAGCGTGGGGAGTAGTAGGGAAAAAGGAGACTATGAGGGGCTCCCGCCATCGGCTGAGATGGATGACGGACGGATGAGCGTGAGCTTAACGTGAAGAAGTGCGCGCGAGCTGAGCCAAGTGCGTGAGTTTCAGCATGGGGAAGTTGTCGTGTGGAGCTCATCTATATTTTTAGACTTTAGCTTTTGAACCCCAGTCTTACTAGTTTTAAACAATCATATTTTGCTCGTAGTAAAGTCCTATTCATTCAAGTGTACTTATTCATAGATGTTTTGGAGAACCTTAGATGATTTGGGAACTTTGGTTTTGGGAAACCTTTGATGAAACCATCTAACAATCTATTTTTGGTCGTAGTAAAGCTTTCTATCAGACGCAATAAAGCACCTAAATTATTGTGATCGTCTCAAAGTTCTCCAAATGTACTTGCTAGAAAGCATACGAAAGAGATATAAATTAATATACATGTGGAAAATACTGGAGGGCCAAGTCCTAAATCTACACATTAAAATAACAACATACTGGAGTGAACGATATGGAAGAAAATACACAATAGAATCAGTGAAGAGTATGGGTGCCAGAGGCATAATCAGAGAACACTGTATAAACATCAGAGGTCCACGGTTGTTCAACACCCTCCCAGCGAGTATAAGAAATATTGCCGGAACAGTTGTTTCTTGTTAAAGATTCGTTACCTGGAACAAATAGTTCCAAGTAGCACGGGCTATGGTGAGCCCCTATTGTGCCGGAACAACCGTAGCAAGAGAAGTAGAAGAACTCCCAGGACCTCATCAAGCAGGTATCGAGCAGATGTTTTACCGCCTAGTCATAGCACCATGGGTATTACTAACAGGGATTAATGACCACTGAGGTCCAGTCTCTGGAGTGAATGACCCCACTTAGATGTATTGGGCTAGTTGTACTGGGCAATTTATATATAATGGATTACTTGTATTTTTGGCCGTAGTAAAGCCAAATTTTTCCAAAATTGTCGTAGAATTTTAATTTAATCATCATATTTTGGATGTAGTAAAGAACATTGCATTTTCAAATTATTGCATTGCCTTATTAATTCTTACTAAGGTAATTTCAGAATGTGGTGAAAGTGTGATGAGTGTGATAAATGTGAAGGTAGTATGTGTGTACTTACCTAGTTATACTTACTTAGTTGTGCTTGCGGGGGTTGAGCTGTGGCTCTTTGGTCTCGCCTCTCAACTATCAATCAACCGGTATACAGATTCCAGAGCCTACTGGGCTCTATCATATTTACATTTGAAACTATTTATGGAGTCCGCTTCCACCATATCATTACTTAATGCATTCCATTTGTTAACTACTCTGACACTGAAATAATTCTTTCTAATGACTTTTTCTTCTCATTTGGGTACTAGGTTTCCACCTTTGTCCCCTTGTTCATGTTCCACCCCTGCTAAAGAGTTTATCTTTGTCCACCCTGTCAATTCCTCTGAGAATTTTGTAGGTGGTTATCAGGTCTCTCCTTATTATTCTGTTTTCCAGGGACGTGAGGTTCAGCTCCCTTAGCCTTTCCTTGTAGCTCATACCTCTCAGCTCTGGGACCAGTCTGATGGCATTCCTCTGTATCTTATCTAACTTTGTCTTGTGTTTAACTAGGTACGGACTCTAGGCTGGAGCTGCAAACTCTATGATTGGTCTTACTTAAGTGGTATACAAGGTCCTGAACGATTCCTTGCACAAGTTTCTAAAGGAAGTTCTTATGTTGGCCAGTCTAGCATATACCGATAATGATATCCTTTTGATGTGGGCCTTTGGGGACAGGTTTGGTGTGATATCAACCCCCTATATCTTTCTCTCACTTTTACTCTTGCAGGATTTCACCTCCAAGATGGTACATTGTGTTCAGTCTTTTGCTCTCTTCGCCTAATTTCATTACTTTACACTTTCCTGTGTTGAACTTTAATAGCCATTTTATAGACCATTCGGCCAGTTTGTCCAGATCGTCCTGTAGGTTCTGTCTATCTTCATCTGTCTTGATTCTTCTCATAATTTTTGCATCATCAGCAAACTTTGAGAGGAATGAGTTTATAACCTCTGGAAGGTCGTTTACATATATCAGAAACAGGATGGGTCCAAGTACAGAGCCCTGTGGAACCCCGCTGGTGATATCTCGCCACTCTGATATCTCTCCCCCCCCCCCATCACAGTTACTCACTGTTTCCTGTTGCTTAGATGCTCCCTTATCCACTGGCGCACCCTACCTTTTACTCCTGCCTGTTACTGTAACATTTGTAACAGCCTTTTGTGACCCTACTGTGTCAAAGGCTTTCTGACAGTCCAAGAAAATGCAGTCTTCCCACCCTTCTCTTTCTTACCTAGTTTGTGTTGCTTGGTCATATAATTCTATTTGTTACGGACTCGTCAGCACCGTCTGAGTATGGCCTGGTAATTCCAGCACCATCTATGGGTCTGTACTCAAACTCCCCTAGAATTAGACGCTACGTAGACAATGCCATCTGTTGGTGGTGGCGTGATAGTGGCAAACGGCTCTGGTTTCCTGCTCTGGCTAGCAAGAGAGGTCGATGTGGATGACCTCTCTTGAGGTGGCGACTCAAGATCAGCGCCATCTGTTGTGCTTTAGAGCACAACGTCAACTCCACAGTGAGGATGTGTTGCTTCTTGTTTTCACCAGGATCATCCATATAACTGATGACGTGTTTGTGTCCACAGAGGTGACGTGGGGCAGCAGTCGTACTGAGGATGGCAGTTTACCTTGGGCAGCCTACGTTCTCCCGATTTAGTCCTGCAAGACGACTAAGTAAGCCGCCACCGATCTGAAGCAGAGTGTGTTGACTGCTGTTGAAGTAGTATTGGAAGAGATCGGCGTATCCCGGGACTGGCTTAGGGAAGAAACGGGCGACAGTGAGGTTCCAGTTGGGAAGTGCTGCTAGCCGGTCGCTAGAGACTTCTGCCAGGGGTTCGCTACCCCTGTATCGGTTGTGTTGTGGCCCTAATCAGCGCGTGGCTGAGGTTCTCTGCCAGCTAGTGGCTCGAGAGTGGTCGTGGGGAATTTTCACCTCGTGTTACTGTCAGTGCGCTGGCCCACGGGAAAGGTGAACTCGCCAGTGCAGTGGAACACTGGGATTGGCGAATTCTGCATTGTGTGCGTTTAGTGTCCTGTGTCCTGTGCGAAAGCGACACTTTTACAAAAGTATAGTAATATTCCATTTTTATATATCTATTTATGGTGATGGTAAATATATTGGTGAAGGGAATAGTGTTTTGTTCATTTCTCCCTTATTAATCCATTGCATTATCTAGCCAATTCCTTGAAAGCAACTACCGACTTGGGGTCGGCTACAACGAATAAGGTTCATCCATCAAGAACCCGGTTACTGGTCCATAGTGACTAACACTATTAAACTTATTAGGTATGATTTACCATATCTGAACCCTTGCTGGTGGTGTGTTACAAAGCTATTTCCCTGCAGATGCTCTACGAGCCTCTCTCTCACGATATTCTCCATCACTTTACATGGTACACAAGTTAGGGAAACTGGCCTGTAGTTCAGCGCCTTTTGCCTGTCACCCTTTTTGTATACTGGGACTACATTGACTGTCTTCCAGCTTTCCGGTAGTTCTCCTGTTTCGTGTGACCTGTTATATATAATAGAGAGTGGCACATTTAGTGCCTCTGCATCTTCCATTCATATCCACGGTGAGATTCTGTCAGGTCCAACACCCTAAGTCACATTCAGCTCCAACAAATTCCTATTGACTTCATCACTAGTGAGGTCAAATTTCTCCAAGGTAGCTTGGTTTGCCTCCTCATTTAGTGCAGGGACTTTTCCTTGTTCTATTGTAAAGACCTCCTGGAATCTCTTGAGTTTTCACACACCTCCTTGTCATTCTCTGTATATCTGTTCTCCCATTTTCTCAGTTTCATCACTTGTTCCTTCACTGCTGTTTTCCTTCTGATGTGGCTGTGGAACAGATTTGGTTGGGTCTTAGAATGAAAATGACATCGCATGTAAAGCTCTCTCTCTGCTTTTGTGTGTAATTACCTAAGTGTAGTTACAGGATGAGAGCTACGCTCGTGGTGTCCCGTCTTCCCAGCACTCTTTGTCATGTAACGCTATGAAACTACTGACGGTCTTGGCCTCCACCACCTCATCTAATTTGTTCCAACCGTCTACCACTCTGTTTGTAAAAGTGAATTTTCTTATATTTCTTTGGCATCTTTGTTTAGTTAGTTTAAATCTATGACCGTTTGTTCTTGAAGTTCCAGGTCTCAGGAAATCTTCCCTATCAATTTTATCAATTTCTGTTACTATTTTGTACGTAGTGATCATATCTCCTCTTTTTCTTCTATCTTCTAGTTTTGACATATTTCATGCCTCTAACCTCTCCTCGTAGCTTTTGCCCTTCAGTTCTAGGAGCCACTTAGTAGCATGTCTTTGCACCTTTTTTAGTTTGTTGATGTGTTCTCAAGATCTGGGCACCACACAACCACTGCATATTCTAGCTTTGGCCTAACAAAAGTCGTGAACTATTTTTTTAGTATTTTGCCATCCTTGTATTTAAAAGCAATTCTGAAATTAGAAGGCGTGGCATAGGCTCCTCGCACAATGTTCTTTATGTGTTCCTCAGGTGAAAGTTTTCTATCTAGAACCACACCTAGATCTCTTACTTTATCAGAAGTCTTTAAAGATTTTCAACATAATTTATAGGTTGTGTGGGGTCTATGTTCTCCTATTCCACATTCTATCACATGACATTTATTTACATTAAATTCCATTTGCCAAGTGGTGCTCCATATACTTATTATTAGACAATGAACATCACCGGTGCAAGAACTGAACCCGGTGGTACTCCGCTTGTGACATTTCTCCAGTCCGATACACTTCCTCTTATTACTGCCCTCATTTTTTTACCAATCAGAAAATTTTTCATCCATGTTAGCAGCTTACCTGTCACCCCTGCGATGTGTTCCAGTTTCCAGAACAACCTCTTATGTGGAACTCTGTCGAAGGTCTTATTTTAGGTCCAGATAGATGCAGTCAACCCAACCATCCCTTTCCTGTAAAATCTCTGAAGCTCGATCAAAGAAACTTAGTAAATTCGATACACCGGATCTTCCCGATCGAAAACCAAACTGTCTCTGATATTATGTCGTTTCTCTCCGGGTGTTTTACCCATTTAGTTTTAATTATTTTTTCCAATAGTTTGACTATTACACTTGTCAATGATACTGATGTACTCACCTAATTGTGCTTGCGGGGGTTGAGCTTTGGTCCTATGGTCCCGCCTCTCAACTGTCAATCAACTGGTGTACAGATTCCTGAGCCTACTGGGCTCTATCATATCTGCATTTAAAACTGTGTATGGAGTCAGCCTCCACCACATCACTGCCTAATGCATTCCATCTGTTAACTACTGACATTGAAAAAGTTCTTTCTAACGTCCCTGTGGCTCATTTGGGTACTCAGTTTCCACCTGTGTCCCTTGTTCGCGTACCACCAGTGTTGAATAGTTTATCCTTGTCTAACCTTTTAATACCCCTGAGGATTTTGTAGGTTGTGATCATGTCTCCCCTTACTCTTCTGTCTTCCAGTGTCGTAAGGTGCATCTCTCGCAGCCTTTCCTCGTAACTCATGCCTCTTAGCTCCGGGAGTTGTCTAGTGGCATACCTCTGAACTTTTTCCAGCTTCGTCTTGTGCTTGATAAGATACGGGCTCTATGCTGGGGCCGCATACTCCAGGATTGATCTTACATATGTTGTATACAAGATTCTGAATGATTCCTTACTCAGGTTCCTGAATGCTGTTTTGATGTTAACCAGTCTCGCATATGCCGCAGACGTAATTATTTTTATGTGGGCTTCAGGAGACAGGTTTGGTGTGATATCATCCCCTAGATCTTTCTGTTTCATGAAGTACCTCATCTCCCATTCTGTATCCTGTGTCTGGCCTTCTGTTTCCGCCGCCTTGTTTTATGACTTTGCATTTACTTGGGTTGAACTTGAGCAGCCATTTGTTGGCCCATTTATTCAATCTGTCCAGGTCATCTTGTAGCCTCCTCCTCTGTTTCAATCCTCATAATTTTTGCGTCATCAGCAAACATTGAGAGAAACGAGTCTATACCCTCCGGGAGATCATTTACATATATCAGAAACAATATAGGTCCAAGGACTGACCCCTGCGGGACTCCACTTGTGACGTCTCGCCATTCTGAGACCTCCCCCCTCACAGTGACTCGTTGTCTTCTGCTGCTTAGGTACTACCTTATCCAATGGAGTATTTTCCTTTTCACTCCAGCCTCTATCTCCAGCTTTTTCACTAGCCTCTTGTGTGGCACTGTATCAAAGGCTTTCTGGCAATTAAAAAATATGCAGTCTGCCCATCTCTCTCTTTGCTGCCTGGTCGTAGAATTCAATTAACCCTGTGAGGCAGGACTTGCCATCCATGAACCCATGTTGATGCTGGGTTACAAAGTAACTTCGCTCCAGATGTTCCACTAGCTTTCTTCGCACAATCTTATACATCAGCTTGCATGGTATGCAGGTTAGGGACACTGGCCTGTAGTTCAGTGCCTCCTGTCTATCCCCTTTCTTGTATATCGGGAATACATTAGCTGCTTTCCAAATTTTTGGCAGTTCCCCTGTTGCCAGTGATTTTTTATACACTATGGAGAGTGGTAAGCACAGTGCTTCTGCTCCTTCCCTTAGTATCCAAGGGGAGTTTCCATCTGGGCCCATAGCCTTTGTCACATCCAACTCTAGTAAACACTTCCTTACTTCCCTGCTGGTAATCTCAAACACTTCCAGTGGTTCCTGCTTAACTATTCCCTCTCTTGTCTCTGGAATTTCTCCTTGCTCTAAGGTGAAGACCTCCTGGAATTTCTTATTCAGTTCCTCACGCATCTCCTTATCGTTTGTAGTGAATCATATTGCCCTTATCCTTAATTTCATTACCTGTTCATTTACTGTTGTTTTTCTCCTGATGTGGCTATGCAGCAATTTAGGTTGAGTTTTTGCCTTGTTCGCGATGTCATTTTCGTATTGTTTTTCTGCCTCTCTTCTCATCCTGACATATTCATTCCTGGCACTCTGGTATCTTTCTCTGCTCTCCAGTGTCCTGTTATTCCTATAGTTTCTCCATGCCCTTTTACTTTGCTGCTTAGCTAGCCTACATCTCTGAATAAACCATTGGTTTCTCATCTTCATTTCGTGGTCTTCCTTTTGGACTAGGACATACTTGTTTGCTGCCTCCTTGGATTTCTGCGTGACGTAGTCCATCATATCTTGGGCCGTCTTTCCCCTGAGCTCTGTTTCCCATGTTATATCTGTTTGGAATCTTCTCATCTCCTCATAGTTACCCTTACGGAATGCCAGCCTTTTGTTTTTAGTACCCCTCCTCGAGTGTGAGTGTGTGTGTGTGTGTGTGTATTCACTTAGTTGTATTCACCAAGTTGTGTCTGCGGGCATTGAGCTTTGGCCCCCTACTTGTGTAGGGGGGCCAGGGAGGCCTGGCCCCCCCCCACACACAGAACAGAACCGCATGGAGGACCAGATGTTGTTGGTAGATGTTCTCCCAACCGCATGTTGGGAGAACAGAGACCCGCATGGAGGACCAGAAACATGGAGAGCTAAGCTGCTGGACGTGACAACAAGAAACTTTCTAAGCCAGCACGTCAAGGATCCAACAAGAATGAGAGGAGAAGATGAACCAGCAATGCTTGATCTGATATTTACCCTAAATGAGTGGGATCTAAGGGAAGGCAAGATGGAAGCACCCTTGGGAATGAGTGATCACAGTGTATTGAACGTTGAGTACCTGGTAAAGCTAGGAATTATCCCCCCCCCCCGAAAAAGAAGTATGAAGCAAAAGGCTGGCATACCGAAAGGGAAATTATGAGGAGATGAGAAGCTTCCAAAGAGAAATACCTTGGGACACTGACCTCAGAGATAAGTCTGTACAAGATATGATGGACTATGCCACTCAAAAGTGTCAGGAGGCAGTAAGCAGATACATCCCGGCCCAAAAGGAAAAATCCGAGAAGCAAAAGAAGAATCCATGGTATAATAAGGCATGTATGGAAGCAAAGAAACTGAACAAAAGGGCGTGGAGGAATTTCCGGAATAACAGAAAACCAGAAAGCAGAGAGAGATACCAGAGAACCAGGAATGAGTATGTAAGGGTGAGAAGAGAAGCAGAGAAAAGTTATGAAAATGATATAGCAAACAAAGCCAAGACCGAACCAAAGCTACTCCACAGTCACATCAGAAGGAAAACAGTGAAATAACAGGCAGTGAAACTTAGAACAAGCGAGGACAGGTATACAGAGAAAGACAAAGAGGTGTGTGATGAACTCAACAAGAGGTTCCAAGAGGTCTTCACAACAGAACAAGGCGAGGTCACTGTGCTAGGAGAAAGGGAAGTAAACCAGGCGGACTTGGAAGAGTTCAAAATTACGAGATAGGAGGTCAAGAGACACCTGCTGGATCTGGATGCTAGAAAGGCAGTTGGTCCAGACGGGATCTCGCCATGGGTACTGAAAGAGTGTGCAGAGGCACTTTGCTTGCCACTCTCCATAGTGTATAGTAGGTCACTGGAGACGGGAGACCTACCAGAAATATGGAAGACGGCGAATGTGGTCCCAATATACAAAAAGGGTGACAGGCAAGAGGCACTGAACTACAGGCCAGTGTCCTGGACTTGTATACCATGCAAGGTGATGGAGAAAATCGTGAGAAAAAACCTAGTAACACATCTTTTTTTTCTGGAGAGAAGGGACTTCGTGACAAATCGCCAACATGGGTTCAGGGAGGGTAAATCTTGCCCGACTGGCTTAATAGAATTCTACGACCAGGTGCCAAAATTATGAGAAGGATTAAGACAGAAGAGGACTGTTTGAGGCTTCAAGAACACCTAGACAAACTGAAGAAATGGTCGACCAAATGGTTGTTAGAGTTTAACCCAACCAAATGTAATGGAATGAAGATAGGTGTAGGGAGCAGGAGGCCAGATACAAGGTATCATCTGGGAGATGAAATACTTCAAGAGTCAGAGAAAGAAAAAGAGTTGGGGTTGATATCACGCCAGACCTGTCTCCTGCAGCCCATATCAAGAGGATAACATCAGCTCCATATGCCAGGCTGGCCAACATACGAACGGCATTCAGAAACTTGTGTAAGGAATCATTCAGAACTTTGTATACCACATATGTCAGGCCAATCCTGGAGTATGCAGCCCCAGCATGGAGTCCATATCTAGTCAAGCATAAGACTAAACTGGAAAAGGTTCAAAGGTTTGCCACCAGAATAGAACCCGAGCTGAGAGGTATGAGCTACGAGGAGAGACTACGGGAATTAAACCTCACTTCGCTGGAAGACAGAAGAGTTAGGGGGGACATGATCACCACATTCAAGATTCTGAAGGGAATTAATAAGGTAGATAAAGACACTATTTAACACAAGGGGCACACGCACAAGGGGACACAGGTGGAAACTGAGCGCCCAAATGAGCCACAGAGATATTAGAAAGAACTTTTTTAGTGTCAGAGTGGTTGACAAATGGAATGCATTAGGAAGTGATGTGGTGAAGGCTGATTCCATACACAGTTTCAAGTGTAGATATGATAGAGCCCAATAGGCTCCGGAATCTGTACACCTGTTGATTGACGGTTGAGAGGCGGGACCAAAGAGCCAGAGCTCAACACCCGCAAACACAACTAGGTGCAACCCGTTCTCATACAAGACAGCACATATATGACTTAATGCTTAAAGTCAATATGTTGAATGTGATTTAGTACATATGTGATATATTCCCAGTTACCTTTTTTACCAAGGCCCAAACTCTTCCTCACGAACCAATTTACGTCTCACAGCACCCGTCCATCAACGTAGATAGCAGAATAGTCGCGATTGGTTCAATTATAATAAAAATTGTAGTTTTCAGGTCCCACATGGGTTGTGAAATTTACCTTCTATTGTCCATGCTCTTAGAATATTACAGATCAGCTACATCCTATTGAAGGCTCGTAGTTTTGTTTTGAGAAATATTAGTTGTTCTTAGTAAATTATAATAAGCACTATAAATTATTACATAGAATAACAGTGCTTCACCAATCAATATTTTATACCATAGTTTGCGCTTTAAAAGTCTTTAAAGAATGTTTTGTAGGAACGCTAACAGAAAACAATGTTACGTTGGAATGTTTATGGGGTAAACTACTGCAAACAGCATGGTATGGTGTCTACTATACCAAATATTGGATGGGTATAGGGTCCACTACCACCTGTTAGGTGGGTAAGGGGTCCAATACCACCCGCAGGATGGGTATGGGGGTCACATCCACCCACAGGATGAGTATGGGGATCACTTCCACCCACAGGAAGGGTATGGGGTCCAATACCATCCACTGGATGTGTATGGCGTCCACTACCACCCACAGGATGGGTATGGGGCTCACAACCACCCACAGGATGGGTATGGGGTTTAATACCATCCACAGGATGAGTATGGCGTCCACTATCACCCACAGGATGGGTATGGGCTCCAACCACCCACAGAATAAGTATGGGGTCCAATAACACCCACTGGATGTGTATGGCGTCCATTGCGCCCACAGGATGAGTATAGGGTCCAGTATCGCCCACAGGATTAGTCCACTGCCGCCCACAGGGTCGGTTGGGGTCCAATACCGCCCACAGGGTTGGTAGGGGGTCAACTGCCGCCCACAGGGTCGGTAGGGGGTTCACTACCGCCCACAGGGTCGGTATGGGGTCCACTGCCACCCACAGGGTCGGTATGGGGTCCACGACCGCCCACACGGTCGGTAGGGCGTCCACTACCGTCCAAGGGTCGGTAGGGGTCCACTGCCGCCCACAGGGTCGATATGGGGTCCACAGGGTCGGTAGGGGGTCCGCTATCGCCCACAGGGTCGATATGGGGTATATATTATATATATATATATATATATTATATATATATATATATATATATATATATATAATATTATTATACCTTTGCAATAATGTACCAATGTGTGTATTTTCATAACCCATTTTAAATACTTGAAAAATATATAACTACATAGTGAATGCAAGTCAATGTATATTTATATATTTATTTATTTATATACAAGAAGGTACATTGGGTTAGAGAGAATACATAGCATAGTAATACATACATAGCAATGTGTAATAGTCAACAAAATAAAATCCAGCCCATCAACCGTGAAGAGCTCAGTCCCCAGGGTACTGTGCTTGCTCCAGTACTTTTTCTCGTCCTCATTTCGGACATAGACAAGAACACAACCTATAGCACTGTATCATCCTTTGCAGATGACACTAGGATCTTCATGAGAGTTGGCAACATAGAGGACACGGCGAACCTCCAGTCAGATGTAGATCAGGTCTTTCTATGGGCTACAGAAAATAATATGGTGTTTAACGAAGATAAGTTCCAGCTCATGCGCTATGGAAAAAATGAAAATATAAAAACGGAAACCACGTACAAAACTCAGGCAAATCATAACATAGAACGAAAAGGCAATGTAAAGGATCTGGGTGTACTCATGTCGGAAGACCTTACCTTTAAAGAACACAATAAAGTAGCCGTCACAACTGCAAGAAAAAGGACAGGTTGGATAACAAGAACTTTTCACACTAGAGATGCTATACCGATGATGATACTTTTCAAAACGCTTGTGCTCTCTAGAGTAGAGTACTGCTGCACAATGACAGCACCTTTCAAAGCTGGAGAAATTGCTGACCTGGAGAGCGTGCAGAGATCCTTTACTGCTAGAATCCACTCAGTAAAACATCTAAACTACTGGGACCGACTAAAGAGCCTAAAACTGTACTCCCTTGAGCGCAGGCGGGAGAGGTACATAATAATTTACACGTGGAAAATATTAGAGGGGCTGGTCCCAAACCTGTACACAGAAATAACATCACATGAGACCAGAAGACATGGCAGGATGTGCAGAATACCCCCGTTGAAAAACAGAGGTGCAACTGGTACTCTGAGAGAGAACTCTATCAACATCAGAGGTCCGAGACTGTTCATCACGCTTCCACTACACATAAGGGGCATAACTGGCCGAATGAAAAGCATGAATGTACAAAAGGGTAGAGGGAAGGGAAATGACTATGAACCGCACGGAGTACAGCATCCCTCCGCACCAAATTGAAGGCATTTTTGAAATCTAGCTTGATAAGGGCCTTTTCGTCTGTGATGTTGGCGATGAAGGCTCGAGCTGCATGGGCTGCCGCCTCACACCCTTGTGGAATGCCAAACCCGAGCTGTTTTGGCTTCAGCATGTTGGCCGCTGCATCACTAACTGTTCTTGCAGCTGCCTTTGCGATGAGACGCCGGAGAGAATTGCCCACAGCTATTGGCCTGATCCCTCCATCCTTTTTCTTTAGAGCACAGAGAGATGCTCCAAAAAAGATAGGTCTTATGGACGCTGGTATGTTGCCAGCTAGACATGTGTTGGTGAATCTGGTTAGTTCCACCAAGAGGTTCTTTGCAATGTCACCCAGTGCAGGGTTGAGCATTTGCTTGAGGTGGTTGGGTTTTAGTCCTGTGAACCCACCTGCTGATCCTGTAGGGAAGGACATGGCTGCTTTATGGACCACAGATTCAGCCACCCAGAGAGGTTCTGCTCCGGTAGCCCCACTTGTACAATGTCGTCCTCACGCGGAGCCCTGGGTGGGTGTTTCTCCCTTAGGGCTTGAGCTGTTGCGGCATCTCTGTCGGCAATTGAGTCCTCACTGGTGATGGCTCTTATTGCGCCAATAGTTTCCTTCTTCTATTTTCTTGGTGACTGATGTTCTGATTTTTGATGTCTCGGATATGCCACTGTTGCTCTTCCTGCCGTGGGTGTTTCTCGCGCGAGTGGGAAGGCGCACCTGGTTGTCCTCCCTGGGAAAATCATTTATAGCTTTGATGACTGAGGCAGCTAAGGTTTTGTCTCTCCTTGCAGGGGTGGCTAGACATATGTTGCCAAACATTAGGAGGTTGTGCCATGCTTGGGTCGTTCCAGGAGAGTCGTTGACCTTTCTCAGGAGGGCAGATAATTTGGCTGCTGCATGGGGGCGGGCTGCTTTAGGGATGTGTTGCAAGGTTCTGGCCGATGTTGCTTTGATAGCTTCTAATAAATTTTCTGTGGGAAAGAAGGTCTGGGAGGTGTTTTGCCTTACGGGCGGTGTGGGCTGTTGATTGGTGTTCTCCCTGGGAGGGCGCCCAGAACCCAAACACCTGGCTCCGTTGTGGTAATGAAGGCGCACATTATCGTCACTCAACCGGATATAGCATACCCTGTCACACGTCTGACATCTACCTTGTCTACCCCTGCTTGATGGCTCATCTTGGCTTGGAGAAGTCTGGCTATCTGTTGAGAGCTGCGACATGGGCGGGCGCTGGGCGGCGCTGGGCGGCGCTGGGCGGGAAGGTGGACGGCGGGTGGAGACTGGAGGGTGGGCGGCGGTTGGAGGCTGGGGGGGTGATCAGCTGGCCGTGGCACTTACTACTCAGGTGAGTGGTAATACATATACGTCCTCTATACAAAGTGTATATATGCAAAGTATATATATATATGCATATATATATATATATATATATATTATATATATATATAATATATGTATATATATATATATTATATATTTATAATATATATATATATATATATATATATATATATATATATTCATATATATATTCATATATATATTTATATATTTATATATATATATTATTATATATATAATATATATATTATATATATTCATATATTTATATATTTATATATATATATATAATATATTATTATATATATAATATATTATATATATATTCATATATATATATATATTATATCTATATATATATATATATATATATATATATATAATATATATTATATATAATATATATATATATATATATATATATATATATATATCTTACGCACCAAAATTTCTCGCCGAGCACGAAGCCGTGAAGTCCATGCCATCTTTGAGTCTGCCCTTGAAAATCCCACACGGACAACACCATCTAGTGATGACGGGAAATGCCGGCAATAAGTCCTGGATGCCTGTCCTAGTCGGCTCGTGACGTTTCCGCTGCCGACCTCTGGTGAGGTGGCGTTTAGACAGTGAACGCCATCTATGGAGCGAAGGGGTGGACGTTTGTGTCTAAGCTAGTAAGTGATGTTTCCTAGTAATCCCATGTAGTGTCCCCAGTACTGATGACATGTCTGCTTTCAGAGTCAACCTAGGACGGCTGTGAGGTACGGTGAATCAGTCTACCCAAGGCAGCCAAGGTCTCTTCACCAGTCTGCTTTGTAGAAGCTGTGAGCCACCCCCGGACGAACTCTGCTGAGTGTGTGATTGCCTGCCTGAGGAGTGGCAGTAACGGAATTCGTCGTATCCGGGGCTGGCTGGTGGAAGAGACCACCCACTGCGGTGCCGACCGAGGAGAGTAACCAGCGAGTCACACGAGGCTCCTGGCTACGGCTCGCAACCCTAGTATGGAGTGGCCTAACAGCGAGGCTGACTAGTACCTGCCAGCTACAGGCTGGAATGTGGTTGTAGGCCATCATGACGAGGCACCCAGTGGGATTGTGATTAGGCTGGCCTGTGGCCAGGATGGATTCATCGTGGGTTCTGGGCCATGGAGGAGGAAACCAGGAAAGGCTACCCAGAGTGAGCATCGC
>NC_091157.1:102850-247850 GCF_040958095.1 Procambarus clarkii
CCTTCTCCTTCCTCTTTGACCTTCTCCTCTTTCTTCCTTGACATTCTTCCTCCTCAACCTTCTCCTACCTCCTCTTTCTCCTCCTCCTTCCTCCTCCTCGACCTCCTCCTGTAACTACAACAACTAACCACCATTACTTTCAGTGCTGAACTGCAGGCCATTCTGGCGTGTTTGGAGGAAGTACGTCATGACGACAAAGATGTTTTTGTATTTGTTGATAGCCGAGGAACACTGGAGTCCTTAAACAGTCGAAACCCAGTCTTCATGTCCATAGTTTAGGATTGTAAGAAAAGGAAAACTGAGATACAGCTAAAAGGTCACAATGTGAAATTCATGTGGATTCCATCTCATGTTGGAATAGTGCTCAACGAGAACATAAGAACATAAGAACAAAGGCAACTGCAGAAGGCCTATTGGCCCATACGAGGCAGCTCCTATTCTATAACCACCGAATCCCACTCATATACTTGTCCAACCCGCGCTTGAAACAATCGAGGGACCCCACCTCCACCACGTTACGCGGCAATTGGTTCCACAAATCAACAACCCTGTTACTGAACCAGTATTTACCCAAGTCTTTCCTAAATCTAAACTTATTCAATTTATACCCATTGTTTCGTGTTCTGTTTGTGTTGATATTATTAATACCCTATTAATATCCCACCTGTCACGTCCATTCATCCACCTGCAAACCTCTATCATGTCACCACCAACTCTTCGCCTTTCCAGTGAATGCAGCTGAAGCCCTGTTAATCTTTCTTCACATGAAAGACCTCCAACTTGGGGAACCAACTCAGTCATCCCACGCTGGACACGTTCAAGTGAATCTACATCCACTGTACAATACGGCGACCAAAACTGAACTGCACAATCCAAACGGGGCCCAACCAGAGCAAGATACAGCTCAAGAACCACACCAGGTGTCCCGTCACCAACGCTCCGACTAACAAATCCCAGCGTCCCATTCGCCCCACCACGAACATTCATGCATTGATCCTTCCGTTCCAAATTCCTACCAATCACAACTCCCAGATCCCTCTCGCAATCCGACCTCGCAATCTCAACACCATCCAGCTCGTATCCTGCAACTCCATCATCACTACCCAGCCCCAGAACCCCACATTCATCACCACCAAACTGCACCTTCCAATCATTCGACCACCTCAAAACCCTATCCAGACCAACCCGAAGTGATAGTGAGTCCTCCTCCGAATCAACCTCCCTACCGACCTTCGCATCATCGGCAAATCCGCAAACGTTGCTACTCAAACCTGAATCTAAATCACTCACACATACTATAAACAACAGAGGTGGCGGATGACTTGGCCAAACGTGCCACATTAAAACCACAAGTTGACATCGAATGTGAATTCACAATGAGACAAATAAGAAGCAAAATCAGAAATATTCAGCCACAGGCAGAAGTGGAGAGGAGAGATATAATGTATGAGAGAAGCCAAACCATGCAACACTACATGTATGTGAGTCTTAACACTCATTTCACTTAAGGTAAAAGGAGAAATGCTTGGAGTGACTGCGCACATGCGGCTCAGGCTTGGGTACAAATATTACTGGGAATATGGGATAACCACCAACCACCACAACCATCAACAAACACTACCATCAACCACCACAACTATCAACAAACACTACCATCAACCACCACAACCATCAACAAACACTACCATCAACCACCTCAACCATCAACAAACACTACCATCAACCACCACAACCATTAACTACCACCAGCATCAACCACCTTAGCCATCAACCATCACAGACATCAACCACCAGAGCTATCAACCACGAATACCATAAACCACCACAACCACCATTAACATTAACCACCACTACCACTAATCACAACTATCTGCCACCACAATTACCAACTACAGCAATCAACCACCACCACCACCAACCACAACTATTAACCACCACTAGAACCAACCACTACCACTAACAATAAACATCACCCACCACTGCCACCAATCACAACCTACCACCACTGCCACCAACCACAACCCAGCAACAATTCCACCACCACTACCATGGATTCTCCATTAAGTGAAAGTAATGAATAAAATATTTTTAACCTACCTTTTATTATGCTTCAGTTTTATTTCTAGTATATGTAGAAATATATTTGTAATATATTTCTACATTTTTTAAATATATTCCATCAATCGGGAAAACGATTTTTATGCAACATTTAAGGTTGCCACACGGTCTCAAAATTGTTTAGCCAAAGTTGTGCAGTAAGTTGTATCAACTTATCTACAACCACACAATAACGTAGTGTTATGAACCCAGGTTAGCCGAAAAACAAGTCTCCCTTTTGAGAATTATTCTATCAAGCCTGACCTGACTAGGAGGTCGGAAATACAGACATGAAGATTCATATGTAAAAATAATTGGGTAAATTTTACACAGAGTTTAAGATTATGGGCAGTGAATAAGAAAGATAAATGACTGGTTAGGAGATGTGGATAATTTGCTGGAGGCATGAGGCTCGCTTCTGGAGGGCTTTGACCTCACTTGAGCGCCAAACATCGCAGGGGGAAGCCGCGCTCCGTTCGAGCTCCCGTCAGAAAGGAACCCTTAGTGATATATCTCCAAGAGAAGAGAAGTGTGCAGACGTGCCAGCTGTGGAACTGAGCTGGGAACGTTGTGGTCTCAAGTCCTGGACGGCGAGGAGTGTTTATTAAGCCGCTCAGAGACATTATCCTGGGCCGTTGGAGTGCCCTGACCAGGCTCTGTCAGAGGGAGGAGCGCCCTCGACCAGACAATCTGTGGTAAGCACGATTTAAGCCAGTTCATAGTGATTGCTTGTAGTTGGTCGTGTGCCCAGCGACAGTAGCAATATTTATTGATAAGTTAGACATGCTTTGATAAGGCAGGTGGCCTAAAATAAGAAAGTGGAGAGGGAGGAACACGGAGCGATGTCCATCCCCTCTGAGCACTGGCAGGTGACAGAGCTCCTGACCAGGGTTGCCAGATTCAAATTGCTAAAAGTAGCGAGCTGACGTCTAAAAGTAGCGCATTTGTAATAAGAGTAGCCCAATTTTTTTTTAGTAACTGATACGGGTTTCAAAGTAATCTATTATGATATATAGAGTACATTAAACGATTTTAATTATTTTATTAACATTATCTCTGCATATATATATATTTAACCAATATGATAATAGGATAACTTACCAATATTTACTGTTTGAAGCTTAATGGGTGTGGAGTCCTTCCACGTCTTTACAGTTGAAGATTACCAAGATCTTGATCTGCATCCACAACCTCGTTCTTGTATATTGCAGATTCATATTTAAGCATTGACACGAGTGGTCAAATGACGAGCAACAAGTTACATTTTCTTCAAGATATGTTTTGATTCTCAAGACTGATATCAAAAGCTCAAGTCCCATTCCCATTCAAGATTTCTCAGTTTAGTTTTCACAGACGTTACTCTCGAAAATATCCGTTCAACCAGGGCATTACTGATCGGCAAGCTGTATATTTTCAACACAAACTCAGCGAGGTCAATCAGTATGGGATCGCCAGCAGTGTTCTTGACAGTTATTGTCTTGGTCTAAAATGACGATTCAGATGTCAGAATTTGTCCCTTACAAATGTTGGACTAGTCAATGGTTAACAGTAGGCGCCACTGACTTTCAATTTCACTAAGCTTAGATTGGTCAGCTAATACTAATGGAAGTTCTGAAAATGGTGGCCATGTAAGCTAAGGCATATGATAGGTAACGGATTTTTCACCTTTTTTTATAGTTTCAGCATTACTTAGAATACGAGAAAGAAGCTATTTGCAAGCTTTCATTAAAAAATTATCACATCTTTCTTGAACATTTTGAAACTTTTCCTGGGTTGTAAAATTGTTTTGTCTGTTAGTGGCTTGAAGTGTTGAAAATTCGTAACCAAAGTCAACTTTCTCCAGGCGCAGATACATAGAATTGTAGTCCAAATTAACATGAAGCTTTGCATGATGAGGACGAAAGATTCTTCTGAGTATTCCAAGAGTGAAGTTTTCTAAGACAGTGTGAAGGCTATACTGATCTGCTTCATCTTTTGATAAAGTAAATTCATCCTCTCAAAATCATTTAGGATTTGTTTGAGACATGTGAAATATAGCTTATTGGAGGGATCAGCGTACATTGAAAATAGTTGCTTTGCAACATATTTATCACAAGAGGAAAAAGCTATTTGGTAATGAGTTGTTAGAGAATCCCACTGATCTACAGCCGCTTTACACTACCGCTCCTTGCCAACCATCGTCTTCCTGACAAAGGTATTAACTGTAAGGGATCTTTCCCATCATTTATCAATCTGTAAATTTCTAGATCACTTTCTTCCCTTAATGAAGATCTGTGGAACCAGGTGTAGCTTTTGGGATGAAGTATTATTAACAATTAAGGTTGGGAAATCTATTCTAATCGAATCAAGGTAATCCTGGGGAGGATTACCTTGCCTTGCGGTTACTTTTTTTTCAAAGGTTCCTAGGATCAATGTCCCCAGGGGCCGGTCTCTGACCCGGGCTCTCCTGCGGTAAGTGGTCTAGTCAATCAGGCTGTTGGACTCGGCTGTGATTTGTACAGATTATATTATTAAAGCATAAATATTCATCATTGAGTTTCTTAATATTAATAGCCCAAAGTAGCCCAACTTGCTTTTAAACTAGCCCAAAAAGTCGCAAGTAGCGAAATTAAAAATATGGGAGCGTGGGGCTCTCAAAAGTAGCCCAATTCGCTACTTGTAGCCCAATCTGGCAACCCTGCTCCCGACGGCGGAGGCCCCTCGCAGAGTGAGGCCCGCCGGGCGAGGTGGAGCATGGACCAGCCCAAAACGGGGGAGTCCACTCTCACTGTATGTAGAGAGCAGATAGATGTTGGAAGCAAACATATTGTGTGGTTATTTTTGTTTGTGTGTTTAAGGGGCAACATTTTTATTGGAGTGTGAATGGGTTGCAGGTTTGTCTTTGGGGAAGAAGTTGCTGAGAACTTCGAAGCCAGCACAGAGGGAGTAGTTGATGAGACTCCAAGGTAGTGGAGGAGAAGACCTCGAGCTGTGAGGAGAAGTGTCACATGCTTCTGTAGAGGTGGTGAAGCACCATAGTTGCTCGAGGGAACTTCATGGTGTAGCAGCCAGGAGAGATGTGGAGGAACCTAGTAGAGGTAGTGAAGCACCATAGTTGCCCAAGGAAACTTCATGGTAGCAGCCTGGAGGAGCTGTAGAGGATCCTGGTAGATAAGCCCGGAAGAACCTGAAGATATCAGGGTAGTGAACTTCCAGATGTGGAAGGGAAGTTCTAAATGATCACTTGTGTAGAGGTGATAGAGTGTTTGGCTTTAGACGCAGTAAGACGCAGTGAAAGTTGAGTGATTGTTTGCCATTTTTGTACCAAGGAGTTTATACTGAAGCATAGAGTTACAGTCGTAGGCTGGATTACCTACAGATGTATGTGTTCTAGGACCGATAGGGTGATCGATTGATCATTGTTGTGTATCAAGGAACGTTTATACTGATATATATATGTTATTGCACTCATACACTGATTTTCCTTGTACATGTTTATAAATATATATATTTCTCTTGCTGATAGTACAACATTGTATTATAAGACTTGATCTACCTGAGGAGGTTGGTAATATTAGGTGGGGAATCAGGAGATAGGATACCACTTGATAAGCTGATGATAGAGTTCTGGTGGTGTTGGAGTGCAACCTGACTGAAATAGTAGAGTGTAGGATTCATTATTATTATTATTATTATATGTGTGTATGTATTGTGTGTGCTTTGTCCAGTAAATGTATTCAAATTTGCTGGTGTTTGCCCTTGTCCTAGTGAGGCTTCCCAGGAAATAGTAAAGAGAGAGAGACAAAGAACCAAGAACCACTGCTGTGGACAGGGTAGGACGGAATACTAATAAGTCAAAGGGGATTGAGGAGATCATAACACATAAGGAGAGAGTGGGGAGTCACAGCAGCTCGAGTGGGTGTGTGCACGTGACAACGAGGCTAAGTATTGGAGCCGCATCCCCTAAACGTGTGACGTTGAGCCCCTCTCCAAGAGCCAGAAGCGTCCAGGGTGATCTCCTGGTAAAGTATAAACACTCTACCGAGTTGTGGGTTGGGTTGTCCAGAAAGAAGGATCAACAACACGACAACACCCAACCCACACTATAATAGTAGCTAATACATGAAAACAAACGTTGTCACACCTGGCTACTCTCCCGACCCACACCTGTAGATGAGAAGGAACACTAAAGCCCACACCTGGCTACTCTCCCCACCCACACCTGTCTATGTCACACACTCATGCCAAAGAAAACTTATATCAACTAAATTTAGCTTGTATTAAGCAAGACAATGTTGGGCTAAATATTGATCAGTGTTATTTTATAGCTTAATGAATATTCTTGGTCGCTAAACGGTGCTCAAAGTTACTCAAGAAGCCTTATAAGTTCTCTAATTCATGACTTTTAATGTAAAAATATTTTTGAAACCACTGTGAATTAAAAAACTGAGTTACAGATATTCACGTGTTAAAATGTAGTCAATACGTACTGGTGAGACGCGTGCTAGAGAAGTCCAGGACATTATACCGTCCTCTTGAGAAAAGACACAGCTGAGCCGCCAGGTGGCACCACCAGTCTATGGCGGGGTCGTCATCAGTGAGGTCCCGCCTGATGGTCAGGTTGAGTATCCTTCCCTGGTACGGCAGAGTGTCCAGGGTGTCCGGGTCCACGTAGCCCGTGGCGTCCAGAGTGTCCGGGTCCACGTAGCCCGTGGCGTCCAGAGTGTCCGGGTCCACGTAGCCCGTGGTGTCCAGAGTGTCCGGGTTCACGTAGCCCGTGGCGTCCAGAGTGTCCGGGTCCACGTAGCCCGTGGTGTCCAGAGTGTCCGGGTTCACGTAGCCCGTGGCGTCCAGAGTGTCCGGGTCCACGTAGCCCGTGGTGTCCAGAGTGTCCGGGTTCACGTAGCCCGTGGCGTCCAGAGTGTCCGGGTCCACGTAGCCCGTGGTGTCCAGAGTGTCCGGGTTCACGTAGCCCGTGGCGTCCAGAGTGTCCGGGTCCACGTAGCCCGTGGCGTCCAGAGTGTCCGGGTTCACGTAGCCCGTGGCGTCCAGAGTGTCCGGGTCCACGTAGCCCGTGGCGTCCAGAGTGTCCGGGTTCACGTAGCCCGAGGCGTCCAGAGTGTCCGGGTCCACGTAGCCCGTGGCGTCCAGAGTGTCCGGGTTCACGTAGCCCGTGGCGTCCAGAGTGTCCGGGTCCACGTAGCCCGTGGCGTCCAGAGTGTCCGGGTTCACGTAGCCCGTGGCGTCCAGAGTGTCCGGGTCCACGTAGCCCGTGGCGTCCAGAGTGTCCGGGTTCACGTAGCCCGTGGCGTCCAGAGTGTCCGGGTCCACGTAGCCCGTGGCGTCCAGAGTGTCCGGGTCCACGTAGCCCGTGGCGTCCAGAGTGTCCGGGTCCACGTAGCCCGTGGCGTCCAGAGTGTCCGGGTTCACGTAGCCCGTGGCGTCCAGAGTGTCCGGGTCCACGTAGCCCGTGGCGTCCAGAGTGTCCGGGTCCACGTAGCCCGTGGCGTCCAGAGTGTCCGGGTTCACGTAGCCCGTGGCGTCCAGAGTGTCCGGGTCCACGTAGCCCGTGGCGTCCAGAGTGTCCGGGTTCACGTAGCCCGTGGCGTCCAGAGTGTCCGGGTCCACGTAGCCCGTGGCGTCCAGAGTGTCCGGGTCCACGTAGCCCGTGGCGTCCAGAGTGTCCGGGTCCACGTAGCCCGTGGCGTCCAGAGTGTCCGGGTTCACGTAGCCCGTGGCGTCCAGAGTGTCCGGGTCCACGTAGCCCGTGGCGTCCAGAGTGTCCGGGTTCACGTAGCCCGTGGCGTCCAGAGTGTCCGGGTTCACGTAGCCCGTGGCGTCCAGAGTGTCCGGGTCCACGTAGCCCGTGGCGTCCAGAGTGTCCGGGTTCACGTAGCCCGTGACGTCCAGGATAATGCCTGAAGACATACACTGAGATACAGTCACGGTCGTTACTGGTATGTTCTAAGATATAACAAGAAGACATCCTGAGCCTTCCACTCACCTTACTGTTGGGTTTATTACCTAATGACAAGTCCGTATTTTGGACAGTATTAATAGCATCTAAACTATGTATTAATAGCTTTTAAAAGCCACGGTCAAGGTCATCTGTATAAATGGTCAAGGTCACAGTCAAGGTCATCTGTATCAATGGTCAAGGTCATCTGTGTCAGTGGTCAAGGTCATCTGTGTCAATGGTCAAGGTCATCTGTGTCAATGGTCAAGGTCACAATCAAGGTCATCTGTATCAATGGTGAAGGTCACAGTCAAGGTCATCTGTGTCAATGGTCAAGGTCATCTGTGTCAATGGTCAAGGTCACAATCAAGGTCATCTGTGTCAATGGTGAAGGTCACAGTCAAGGTCATCTGTGTCAATGGTCAAGGTCATCCGTGTCAAAGGTCAAGGTCACAGTCAAGGTCATCTGTATCAATGGTCAAGGTCATCTGTGTCAATGGTCAAGGTCATCTGTATCAATGGTCAAGGTCATCTGTGTCAATGGTCAAGGTCATCTGTGTCAAGGTCAGAGTCATGGTCATCTTTATCAATGGTCAAGGTCTCATTAGAAAGTCATATAAACTAAGTCAAGGTCACAGTGAAAGGTCATCTGGACCAAGTATCAAGGTCACAGGGATAGATGGGTCACCTGAATTAAGGATCAAAGTTACGGAAGGTCTAATTAACCAAGGATCAAGGTCACAGTGAAAGGTCTTCTTAAACAGGAATTAGGTCAGTGTGAAAGGTCATCTTGAACAGGAATTAGGTCACAGTGAAAGGTCATCTTGAACAGGAATTAGGTCACAGTGAAAGGTCATCTTGAACAGGAATTAGGTCAGTGTGAAAGGTCATCTTGAACAGAAATTAGGTCACAGTGAAAGGTCATCTTGAACAGGAATTAGGTCACAGTGAAAGGTCATCTTGAACAGGAATTAGGTCACAGTAAATGGTCATCTTAAACAGGAATAAGGTTACAGTGAAAGGTCATCTTGAACAGGAATTAGGTCACAGTGAAAGGTCATCTTGAACAGGAATTAGGTCACAGTAAAAGGTCATCCTAAACAGGAATAAGGTTACAGTGAAAGGTCATCTTGAACAGGAATTAGGTCACAGTGAAAGGAGATCTGTACCACGAGTCAAAGTCAAAGTGGTAAGTCATCTGAACCAAAAGTATGGCGTCGCTAAATATTTCATGAAATTATTTATGCACAAGAATTTATACAGCAGCGGAATGTTTCGAAAATTTATTATTCATGAAGTGGTCGTCCTTAATAAGTCTATATTTGTAATCGAAGTAGAAGTTTTATCACTCTTAAGGTGACTATATTTGTAAACAATGTAAGGTGTTTGTCTCCCTTAAGGTGATTATATTTGTAAACAAAATAAGGTGAGTGTCTCCCATAAGGTGATTATGTTTGTAAACAAAATAAGGTGAGTGTCTCCCATAAGGTGATTATGTTTGTAAACAATATAAGGGGTTTGTCTCGCATAAGGTGATTATGTTTGTAAACAATATAAGGAGTCTTTCGTCCATAAGGTTGTAAACATATATGTAAACAATATAAATCTGAATTACTATATTAAACATGACGAATGAAGCCCTTTGCATAATTTTGGTATTAATAAATAACCCTAAAAATTATGGTGGAAAATATGAATATTTACCAAGAGTCTGCAGGTGAGGAAGGCGAGGCAGGTGACGCATGAGGACGGGCAGTTGCTGTAGTGTGAGGCGCAGGTTGAGGGTCTCGAGGGTGTGAGGCAGGAGGGGTATGGCTGCCTCAGGCAAGACACCAAGAAACTCCTTTAAAGTATGCTTACTGCCGGGGGCTGTCAGCCTCTCCAAACACTGTTTTGATATATCACTGTTTATCTCTTTGCTGTATAAACTATATGCAAGAACTAAGTATATGGTTACCTTCATTTTTGCCAGCACTGACAGTGTAGACAGACACGGCATTAGTTGGGGTGTATCGTTTATGATTAGGCAAATGTTCTTAGGTGTCACCTTCTTAAGAACAAGCGGCAGGACAACCCACGAGTCAACACTCCCTATTTCCCATCTGTGGTATGTACGCAGCTTCTCACACACGGCTTGGATGACATGCTCACTCCCGCGGGACTCTGCTACATGCTTCAACAGCTCGTCAGTCGAATTTGTTACCATGTTGCACAGGTCAGCTATGTGAGTAATGAACCTGTGCTCTACTCCCCGGGCACACAGTACCCCGGTAGTGCTGAGTAAAATGTTCTGCCATCTGGGGCGTTCCCTAAACTCTTGTTGCACGTCGCTAATATCAAACTCGAAACCTCTCATGTGATCTCCCAAGGAGCGTTTTTCCTTACGTACAACATCCACCAAGAGGTCAATGATTGTAGACCTTTCCCCTGACACACGGTGTGATGCTGGATCACCTCGGTCTTGCTCAGCCCTCAACAAGAGATCGACCAGCCTCCTGCTGGCACAATATTCCTGGTACCTGGCGTGAAAGTAGCCAAACACCCACACCACATTGAGGCCCCGACGGTAGCCGGTTCTTGTGAAATAGTTGGACAAGACCTCCTCCTGCGGCAGCCCCAAAGTGTCACACTTCTCCCTAATCTCCGCTTCCGTCTCTGGCCAAAGGTCGTACTCCTTCCTCTGGATCCCTCTTAAACTAATCTCTTCTAAGAACCTCAAAAACTTTTTCACATTTTCCTCACATTTTCTTTTGGGTTCGGTCACGTGTTTGTCTGTGAGTCTGGACACTAATTTGCTGGTTATGAAGTCATGAATCTTCTCGTAGACTTGAGTGTTTGTGGTGAGGTTGTTAAATTCTTCTGGAGCCTCGACACACAGCAGCGCCAACAATGTCAAGGTGAGTGGAGTGTTGAGGTACTCACCCAGGAACTGACTCATCTGCTCCAGCCGCTGATTAAATCTACCTGCGATGACACTCCGTTGGCAGTCTTCCTCCACCAGCACCTTGATGGTTCTCTCGGCGAACTCCACGCGACGTTCTGGAGTGATGCCCAAGACGAGGATGTTGCAGCGAGGTCTGGTGTGTGGGACGAGCTGTGACAGTTGTTGGTCCCACCCCGACCGTGTGGTTATCACCAACCTCACATCCTTGCCAGGCAGGTGCAACAGCTCCTTCACCAGCCTTCCTGAATGGTCGTTGACCTCGTCGTAGCCGTCAATCAGGACTAATATATTTAAGCTCAAGATTATCTCCTTAAACAGCTGGAAATCAGTGTCAGCATCACTAAGTGTTTGAGGCAGCAACTGGCGGAGGAGACCATCGAAGGTATTAAGATGTGAGTCCCTGCACTGTACATAGAAAACGAGGTCCACAGTGCCCAGGTGACGTATGGCATCAGGGTCCTCTACCCACTTCTCGAGGATGAGCTTGAGTAAAGTTGTCTTGCCCATACCACCTTCCCCCGTCAGGAGGACACACTGAGGGACTCTTCCGTCTTCTCGTCTCATACTCAAGATGTCTTCATAGTTTATATCCTGACCCTTGGCAGCGTGGGAGGGTCTTGCCCCTATGACGGGATCTTCAAGGAGTCGCAGTCGTGTAAAAGCAAGACTTGGGTTGTAGTTAATGATGAGGAGGAGCCAGGGTGCGGGAACAATCTGGTACAGCAGTTTATACCCGTCAGTTAGCTCCTGCTTGCTCATCTGCTTAATCTCTTCTGTGATGTGGCTTTTGAACATCTTAATATCCTGGCGGAGCTGTGGCAAGTACGCCACATCTGTGGGATCCAGCGGCTCTCTGACCTTCTCTAGCAGACCACCAATATACTTGGTGACATCTCTGGTCACGTGGTCCACATCCTGGCTGTTTGCCCCACACCGGACGCCGGCCTCTGCCAGCATCTTGGCCAATAAGTCACTGAGCTCCATCAGTGTTGACGTAAGATCTTGCTCTGACATTCCCACATTATCATGGGCCAACGTGTTTCGGTGTTGCTTCAGGCTGTAAATGAGGTGTTCAAGTGATGGTCCCTGAGGCCCTGGAGCGGTCCACGTGGGGTTATTCATCTCAGCCAGACCACACACACGTTGCAGGAGTTTATACAACAGGGTGATGTCAAAAGTTGCCGCGTCAGAGGAAGCTTCGAGTTTATCCCTCTGGTGATCATCGAAGACACGCCTGTACTGAGCATTGGTGTACCCCAAGTCCTGAGTGAGGTAAGTCACTACTGGGAAGGTGCCCCGGTACGACCACATAAACACACTTGCTAGCGCGTCTCGTCCTGCCTTATTCACAGCCAGCCCATACCGCAGTCTGTTCACATCTTCCGGTTGGATAACAGGACTCGAGGCCGCCATATTGGGCCGTATGATTCTCACCTCACACAACTGTTGTCAAGTTTCACACAAGCAGAAAATGACCCACACTGGTTTTGTTATTTATTAAGTTTAAAAACATAACATTGTTTCCCACTGTCGGAGACGGGCAGCTTGTGTAGGCCTTCCTAAGCCAACGACAGACCTTCCTCAGGATGTATCCCTCAACAGTTGACTAATTTCCAGGTTAATATTTACTGCTAGGTGAACAGAGGTATCAGGTGGCTGAGCACCTCACACTGCCAGGGAATCAAACTCGGATCTAATCGGTGATGATCACCACAATACAGTCACTTAATTGACCAAAAATATAAGTGATTTCCAAAAAAATCCAATTTTACGAAACGTGTTCACATGTTAATGCAATATTCGGTTCCAGCTTTATTTGTTATTTTCAGTTTGTTCTTTAACTATTTAATTTCTTCTGTCTTTATACTCTTCAGATTTCTGTCATCTGGAAGAACAATTTAACGTTATTAAAACAAGATGTTAGTGTTAAACATTCGGCCAGAAATACATTTTTGAGATCACTAAAACAAATAAAATTACAAAGTCTGTCTCCTGCATTTTGTTTTATTTTATAACTTAAAACTTGTCAATATTTAGACCTAACTCCTGTGATCATTGTGGTGTTGGCTTCTGGTTTAGGTAGAGTAATGGTGCTCATTTTCTCACACAGAAATATACGGTGTATCATTTAGTAATGTTATTCTCTGCCTTTATCTTGCTCTTGTAAGGACCTATTTAGATTATGCAGTTCAGTTTGGTCAACATACAATATACTGGACATAATTTAACTTGAACCCGTAAAGAGAAGAATGACAAAGTTGATCTCAGGAATTAGAAATCTCCCTTATTAAGAGAGATTAAGGAAGCTATGTTTACACATTCTTCGAAAAGTATAGATGACATGATTGATGTAGTTAAAAGGATGAAAAGTTATATCAAAGGTAATAATGATAAGTTGTTAACTATATCAACAGAAAGGAGAACAAGAAACAATAAATCTATATCAATAAAACTTAATGCCTGTCAATGCGAGGTTGAAGAGCAGACCTAGGAAGCTAGCCTCACCATATTTCTAACACTAATTCCTGCTGGGTATGTGCCCAACAGGGGATGGAATATATGTAGCGAGAACAACTTTGCACAGTGCCAAAGCGATCTCCACGACGAACTTTGCTATACCATATTAACTGGGATTTAAAATATTCATTTATTTTCTTGTTAGGGTTCCCATCTGAGCTTCTGGGTCAATCGCCCTCTTCCCCTCCGCTCTCTTGTGGACAATATTCACAGTACAATGTTAACAACTTATATGGAGTTTACTACAAGTAAACTTCCGTCTCCTGAGCGTCTCGCATAGGAGCAACGATGGAGGGCCGCCTAGAGGCGCATAAAGGGGCCTCCCTAGAGGCGCATAAGGGGGCCTTCCTAGAGGCGCATAAAGAGGCCGCCTACAGGCGCATAAACGGGCCGCCTAGAGGAACATAAAGGGGCCACCTAGAGGTACATAAAGGGCCGCCTAGAGGTACATAAAGGTCCGCCTAGAGGCACGTAAAGGGCCGCCTAGAGGCACATAAAGGGCCGCCAAGATCTACAAAAAGGCCTAATGATACATAAAGTGGCTGCCTACAGGCACATAAAAGGCCGCCTAGAGGCACATAAAGGGGCCACCTAGAAGAACATAAAGGCCGCCAAGAGGTACATAAATGGGCCACCTATAGGTACATAGAAGGCCGCCGAGAGGCACATAAAGGAACCGCCTAGAGGTCCATAAAGTGGCCGCTTATAGGCATATAAATGGTCGCTTAGAGGCACATAAAGGTCCGCCTAGAGGTACATAAAGGGGCCACCTAGAGGTACATAAAGAGGCCGCTCAGAGGCATATACAAGCCCGCCTAGACACACATAAAGGGGCCCCCTAGAGGCGCATAAAGGGGCCGCCTAGAGGTACATAAAGGGGCCGCCTAGAGGCACATAAAGGGGCCACCTAGAGGCACATAAAGGGGCCACCTAGAGGTACATAAAGGGGCCACCTAGAGGCACATAAAGGGGCCGCTTAGAGGCACATAAAGGGGCCACCTAGAGGTACATAAAGGGGCCACCTAGAGGCACATAAAGGGGCCACCTAGAGGCACATAAAGGGGCCACCTAGAGGCACATAAAGGGGCCACCTAGAGGCACATAAAGGGGCCGCCTACAGGCACATAAAGGGGCCACCTAGAGGCACATAAAGGGGCCACCTAGAGGCACATAAAGGGGCCGCCTAGAGGTACATAAAGAGGCCGCCTACAGGCACATAAAGGGGCCGCCTACAGGCACATAAAGGGGCCGCCTACAGGCACATAAAGGGGCCGCCTAGAGGTACATAAAGGGGCCGCCTAGAGGTACATAAAGGGGCCGCCTACAGGCACATAAAGGGGCCGCCTAGAGGTACATAAAGGTGCCGCCTACAGGCACATAAAGGGGCCGCCTAGAGGTACATAAAACGCCGCCTAGAGGTGCATAAAGGGGCCGCTTAGAGGTACATAAAGGGCCACCTAGAGATACATAAAGGGCCACCTAGAGATACATAAAGGGGCCGTCTAGAGGGACATAATGGGCCGCATACAAGTATATAAAGGGCCGAGAAAAGGTGCATAAAGCGTCTCCTGGAGGTGCATAAAGGGCCGTCAAGAGGTATATAAAGGGCCGCCTATAGGCACATAAATGGCCGCCTAGTGGTGCATAAATGGCCGCCTATTGGTGCATAAAGGGTCCGCCTAGAGGTACATAAAGGGTCCGCCTAGAGGCACATAAAGGGACCGCCTAGAGGCACATAAAGGGCCGCCTAGAGGCACATAAAGGGCCGCCTAGAGGCACATAAAGGGACCGCCTAGAGGCACATAATGGGCCGCCTAGTGGCACATAATGGGCCGCCTAGTGGCACATAATGGGCCGCCTATAGGCACATAAATGGTCCGCCTAGAGGCACATAAATGGTCCGCCTAGAGGCACATAAAGGGACCGCCTAGAGGCACATAATGGGCCGCCTAGTGGCACATAATGGGCCGCCTATAGGCACATAAATGGTCCGCCTAAAGGCACTTAAATGGTCCGCCTAGAGGCACATAAAGGGACCGCCCGGAGGCACATAAAGGGCTGCCTAGAGGTACATAAATGGTCCGCCTAGAGGCACATAAAGGGCTGCCTAGAGGCACATAAAGGGACCGCCTAGAGGTACATAGAGGGCCGCCTAGAGGTACATAATGGGCCGCCTAGAGGTACATAAAGGGGCCGCCTAGAGGCACATAAAGGGACCGCCTAGAGGCACATAATGGGCCGCCTAGAGGTATATAAAGGGCTGCCTAGAGGCACATAAAGGGCTGCCTAGAGGCACATAAAGGGCCGCCTAGAGGTACATAATGGGCCGCCTAGAGGTACATAAAGGGCCGCCTAGAGGCACATAAAGGGACCGCCTAGAGGCACATAAAGGGACCGCCTAGAGGCACATAAAGGGCCGCCTAGAGGTACATAATGGGCCGCCTAGAGGTACATAAAGGGCCGCCTAGAGGCACATAAAGGGACCGCCTAGAGGCACATAAAGGGACCGCCTAGAGGCACATAAAGGGCCGCCTAGAGGCACATAAATGGTCCGCCTAGAGGTACATAAAGTGGCCGCCTAGAGGCGTATATGGGAGCTACCTAGCAGTAAATAGGTACTTGGGAGTTAGACGACTGTTGCTGGATGCTGCCTGGGTGTATGTGTGTGTGGGGGGGGGGGGGGGAGTTAGTTAGGTAGTAACAGTTGAGTGATTGACAGTTGAGAGGCGGGCGGAAAGAGCAGAGCTCAACCCCCACAAGCACAACTAGGTCAATACAGAGAAAGAGGAAGACACATAAGTAAACACGCAGAGAGAGAGACAGACACAGATACTGATCTGGGGTATCTCATTTAGTACTATATAACAACATAAGAATAACATGAACTGCATAGGACCCATTCTTCCCTAGCACCAGTCTTCCTTGTGAACTAGCACCAGTCTTCCTTCTGAACTAGCATCAGTCTTCCTTCTGAACCATCAACAGTGTTCCTTGTGAACCATCAACAGTGTTCCTTGTGAACCATCAACAGTGTTCCTTGTGAACCATGAACAGTGTTCCTTCTGAACCATCAACAGTGTTCCTTGTGAACCATCAACAGTGTTCCTTGTGAACCAGCAACAGTGTTCCTTGTGAACCATCAACAGTGTTCCTTGTGAACCATGAACAGTGTTCCTTCTGAACCATCAACAGTGTTCCTTGTGAACCAGGAACAGTGTTCCTTGTGAACCAGCAACAGTGTTCCTTGTGAACCAGCAACACAGTTCAGGAGAGAACAGCCCGCCACAGTCACACAGTCAGCCCCACAACATTAGGGTTCCGGCCTCCGGACAAATACTTGGTAAACAACAATTTGAAAGCAGTTATTACGGACTGATCACAGTTATATTAACATATATTTTCTTCCCATCATCCCGAACCCGCAGCTGCGAGAACATGTGACTTTTAAAGTTGTCAAAGGACAGAGAAAGATGGAGACAGAAGCAGGTAGGGAGATATGTGAAGAGAGAGAGAGAGGGAGAGAGAGAGGGGGGGGGGTAGAGGGGTGGAGATAGAGGGAGAGAGAGGGTAGAGAGGTGTAGGCAGAGGGAGAGATGGGGGGGGGAAGAGAAACGGGGAGAGACAGTTAATTGTGTGAGAGAGAGAGACAGAGAGACCCGGGCTCCACCGGGTGTCCCTACTAGTAAATTATAAAACAATTTCGAATAAATTTACTGCCAGTAACTTTAACAATGATGATAAATATAAATATGTGAGTCACTTAACATATTTTCCTCCATAACTTCAGTACAACACTGGCCACACACCTGCCAGTCCACTATATAGCAGGGAAAGTTACACTTAACACTTTCTTCACTGATAACTTCACAACAACACTGGCCACACACCTGCCAGTCCACCATATAGCAGGGAAAGTTACACTTAACACTTTCTTCACTGATAACTTCACAACAACACTGGCCACACACCTGCCAGTCCACCATATAGCAGGGAAAGTTTACACTTAACACTTTCTTCACTGATAATTCACAACAACACTGGTCACACACCTGCCAGTCCACCATATAGCAGGGAAAAGTTAAAAAACTCAGGCACCAGTTAATTCACAACACAGAGGAAAGGTTCAGGTTTCTCAACACACTGTGGAGTCTTAAATAACATCTGAGAGGAGTGGAAGCTCACCACACACACATATATATGAACACATCCGCCAGAGACTGAAACAGTGTTAACGCCGCATCTCCAGTACCACTCTCATCCCAGCTAACACCACCTCCAGTACCACTCTCCAGCTAACACCACCTCCAGTACACTCTCATCCCAGCTAACACCACCTCCAGTACCACTCTCATCCCAACCAACACCACCTCCAGTACCACTCTCATCCCAACCATCACCACCTCCAGTACCACTCTCATCCCAGCTAACACCACCTCCAGTACCACTCTCATCCCAGCTAACACCACCTCCAGTACCACTCTCATCCCAGCTAACACCACCTCCAGTACCACTCTCATCCCAGCTAACACCATCTCCAGTACCACTCTCATCCCAGCTAACACCACCTCCAGTACCACTCTCATCCCAGCTAACACCACCTCCAGTACCACTCTCATCCCAACCAACACCACCTCCAGTACCACTCTCATCCCAACCAACACCACCTCCAGTACCACTCTTCCCAGCTAACACCACCTCCAGTACTACTCTCATCCCAATCAACACCACCTCCAGTACCACTCTCATCCCAATCAACACCACCTCCAGTACCACTCTCATCCCAACCAACACCACCTCCAGTACCACTCATCCCAGCTAACACCACCTCCAGTACCACTCATCCCAGCTAACACCACCTCCAGTACCACTCTCATCCCAATCAACACCACCTCCAGTACCACTCTCATCCCAATCAACACCACCTCCAGTACCACTCTCATCCCAATCAAACACCACCTCCAGTACCACTCTCATCCCAAACAACACCACCTCCAGTACCACTCTCATCCCAACCATCACCACCTCCAGTACCACTCTCATCCCAGCTAACAACATCTCCAGTACCACTCTCATCCCAGCTAACACCACCTCCAGTACCACTCTCATCCCAGCTAACACCACCTCCAGTACCACTCTCATCCCAGCTAACACCATCTCCAGTACCACTCTCATCCCAGCTAACACCACCTCCAGTACCACTCTCATCCCAGCTAACACCACCTCCAGTACCACTCTCATCCCAACCAACACCACCTCCAGTACCACTCTCATCCCAACCAACACCACCTCCAGTACCACTCATCCCAGCTAACACCACCTCCAGTACCACTCTCATCCCAATCAACACCACCTCCAGTACCACTCTCATCCCAATCAACACCACCTCCAGTACCACTCTCATCCCAACCAACACCACCTCCAGTACCACTCATCCCAGCTAACACCACCTCCAGTACCACTCATCCCAGCTAACACCACCTCCAGTACCACTCTCATCCCAATCAACACCACCTCCAGTACCACTCTCATCCCAATCAACACCACCTCCAGTACCACTCTCATCCCAATCAACACCACCTCCAGTACCACTCTCATCCCAAACAACACCACCTCCAGTACCACTCTCATCCCAACCATCACCACCTCCAGTACCACTCTCACCCCAGCTAACACCACCTCCAGTACCACTCTCATCCCAGCTAACACCACCTCCAGTACCACTCTCATCCCAGCTAACACCACCTCCAGTACCATTCTCATCCCAATCAACACCACCTCCAGTACCACTCTCATCCCAGCTAACACCACCTCCAGTACCACTCTCATCCCAACCAACACCACCTCCAGTACCACTCATCCCAGCTAACACCACCTCCAGTACCACTCATCCCAGCTAACACCACCTCCAGTACCACTCTCATCCCAATCAACACCACCTCCAGTACCACTCTCATCCCAATCAACACCACCTCCAGTACCACTCTCATCCCAATCAACACCACCTCCAGTACCACTCTCATCCCAACCAACACCACCTCCAGTACCACTCTCATCCCAACCATCACCACCTCCAGTACCACTCTCACCCCAGCTAACACCACCTCCAGTACCACTCTCATCCCAGCTAACACCACCTCCAGTACCACTCTCATCCCAGCTAACACCACCTCCAGTACCACTCTCATCCCGGCTAACACCCACCTCCAGTACCATTCTCATCCCAGCTAACACCACCTCCAGTACCACTCTCATCCCAGCTAACACCACCTCCAGTACCACTCTCATCCCGGCTAACACCACCTCCAGTACCATTCTCATCCCAATCAACACCACCTCCAGTACCACTCTCATCCCAGCTAACACCACCTCCAGTACCATTCTCATCCCAATCAACACCACCTCCAGTACCACTCTCATCCCAGCTAACACCACCTCCAGTACCATTCTCATCCCAACCAACACCACCTCCAGTACCACTCTCACCCCAACCATCACCACCTCCAGTACCACTCTCATCCCAACCATCACCACCTCCAGTACCACTCTCATCCCAACCAACACCACCTCCAGTACCACTCTCACCCCAACCATCACCACCTCCAGTACCACTCTCATCCCAGCTAACACCACCTCCAGTACCACTCTCATCCCAGCTAACACCACCTCCAGTACCACTCTCATCCCAGCTAACACCACCTCCAGTACCATTCTCATTCCAACCATCACCACCTCCAGTACCACTCTCATCCCAGCTAACACCACCTCCAGTACCATTCTCATCCCAACCAACACCACCTCCAGTACCACTCTCACCCCAACCATCACCACCTCCAGTACCACTCTCATCCCAACCATCACCACCTCCAGTACCACTCTCATCCCAACCAACACCACCTCCAGTACCACTCTCACCCCAACCATCACCACCTCCAGTACCATTCTCATCCCAACCAACACCACCTCCAGTACCACTCTCACCCCAACCATCACCACCTCCAGTACCACTCTCATCCCAGCTAACACCACCTCCAGTACCACTCTCATCCCAGCTAACACCACCTCCAGTACCATTCTCATTCCAACCATCACCACCTCCAGTACCACTCTCATCCCAGCTAACACCACCTCCAGTACCATTCTCATCCCAACCAACACCACCTCCAGTACCACTCTCATCCCAACCATCACCACCTCCAGTACCACTCTCATCCCAACCAACACCACCTCCAGTACCATTCTCATCCCAATCAACACCACCTCCAGTACCACTCTCATCCCAGCTAACACCACCTCCAGTACCATTCTCATCCCAACCAACACCACCTCCAGTACCACTCTCACCCCAACCATCACCACCTCCAGTACCACTCTCATCCCAACCATCACCACCTCCAGTACCACTCTCATCCCAACCAACACCACCTCCAGTACCACTCTCACCCCAACCATCACCACCTCCAGTACCACTCTCATCCCAACTAACACCACCTCCAGTACCACTCTCATCCCAGCTAACACCACCTCCAGTACCACTCTCATCCCAGCTAACACCACCTCCAGTACCATTCTCATCCCAATCAACACCACCTCCAGTACCACTCTCATCCCAGCTAACACCACCTCCAGTACCACTCTCATCCCAATCAACACCACCTCCAGTACCACTCTCATCCCAATCAACACCACCTCCAGTACCACTCTCATCCCAACCAACACCACCTCCAGTACCACTCATCCCAGCTAACACCACCTCCAGTACCACTCATCCCAGCTAACACCACCTCCAGTACCACTCTCATCCCAATCAACACCACCTCCAGTACCATTCTCATCCCAATCAACACCACCTCCAGTACCACTCTCATTCCAACCAACACCACCTCCAGTACCACTCATCCCAGCTAACACCACCTCCAGTACCACTCATCCCAGCTAACACCACCTCCAGTACCACTCTCATCCCAATCAACACCACCTCCAGTACCACTCTCATCCCAATCAACACCACCTCCAGTACCACTCTCATCCCAATCAACACCACCTCCAGTACCACTCTCATCCCAACCAACACCACCTCCAGTACCACTCTCATCCCAACCATCACCACCTCCAGTACCACTCTCACCCCAGCTAACACCACCTCCAGTACCACTCTCATCCCAGCTAACACCACCTCCAGTACCACTCTCATCCCAGCTAACACCACCTCCAGTACCACTCTCATCCCAGCTAACACCACCTCCAGTACCATTCTCATCCCAATCAACACCACCTCCAGTACCACTCTCATCCCAGCTAACACCACCTCCAGTACCATTCTCATCCCAATCAACACCACCTCCAGTACCACTCTCATCCCAGCTAACACCACCTCCAGTACCATTCTCATCCCAACCAACACCACCTCCAGTACCACTCTCATCCCAGCTAACACCACCTCCAGTACCACTCTCATCCCAGCTAACACCACCTCCAGTACCACTCTCATCCCAGCTAACACCACCTCCAGTACCATTCTCATTCCAACCATCACCACCTCCAGTACCACTCTCATCCCAGCTAACACCACCTCCAGTACCATTCTCATCCCAGCTAACACCACCTCCAGTACCACTCTCATCCCAACCATCACCACCTCCAGTACCACTCTCATCCCAGCTAACACCACCTCCAGTACCATTCTCATCCCAGCTAACACCACCTCCAGTACCACTCTCATCCCAACCATCACCACCTCCAGTACCACGCTCATCCCAGCTAACACCACCTCCAGTACCACTCTCATCCCAGCTAACACCACCTCCAGTACCACTCCTCATCCCAACCATCACCACCTCCAGTACCACTCATCCCAGCTAACACCACCTCCAGTACCACTCTCATCCCAGCTAACACCACCTCCAGTACCACTCTCATCCCAGCTAACACCACCTCCAGTACCACTCTCATCCCAACCATCACCACCTCCAGTACCACGCTCATCCCAGCTAACACCACCTCCAGTACCACTCTCATCCCAGCTAACACCACCTCCAGTACCACTCTCATCCCAACCATCACCACCTCCAGTACCACTCATCCCAGCTAACACCACCTCCAGTACCACTCTCATCCCAACCATCACCACCTCCAGTACACTCATCCCAGCTAACACCACCTCCAGTACCACTTGTGAGAGTTTGAGAATATGTAATATGGAATTGTTAGCAATTGAGCTCTGAAAATTTCTAAAAAAAATTCTTTAATTCTTTTAATCTTTATTCCTGACGTGATATTCAATTAGGTCGCCTGAGGAAGGACTTGCTTAGCTAACACACCAGTGTAGTAAGCAGCTCATTCCTCACTCTGGGACCATTTATGAACAATTGACTAGGCGAACGCCGAGACCCCAAAAAGTTTAAATCCCCGCCACTATCGGCCGTCGACCTTCGCCATTCCCCGAAGCTAATCTAACGAAGAGGTCCTGGGCTCCAGGATTCTTGAGTTTTGGACCAAATATACGGCACCACACGAGTAGGTGTGGTGCCGTATATTTGGTCCAAAACTGAAGAATCAATCTCAATTTAATATTCGAGTGTGACAGTACACTTACAGTACCATATAAATGTGTGGGGTGTAACGAAAAGACAGTGTTAACCATAACAACTTAGTTTATTCAATAAAGTACTAACTACTACAACAAAAACAAAAGAAATATCAATGACGTTACTCGAAATCCTTCCTGTGACACTATCAATGACAGCTAGACACCAGCCCCTCGGACTGCATAATGAACTAACTCAAACATAAGGTGTGAACACAGAGGAATCAAACAAGCAAGCAATATCAGATCTATAATCACACCTGCAACTATGACACAGTGGGTTCTGAGACACGTCTCCAGTAACCTCCTAACTGTTCTACGCCTCTGTGCAGTCTACACCTGCACTAGCGGTGCAATGCACTCAAATCAGAAGCCTGTCAATGACACAACAATGACTAATGGGTTCACTGGCAACTCCATCAACCCTTCCTCGAATTAATCTTTACGTTAACACTCCGTCCCACGGACGATCAACAATCAATAACAATTGATTTACGTTAATGACAAAGTAACATTTACGTTAATAACAAGGTAACATTTACGTTAACTTATTAACTCTTTCAACTGTCCATAGTAACGCGGAAATTATATAAATACTCTACCTGTCGAGCATTCAGTGAGTAAATCCCATTAATCCCTGTACTTCCAGACAGCTGATTAATATCTTTACTAGTTACGTTAATTTACGTTATTTTACGTTATCGGTTACTATCACTCAACAATGGTAAATTCTGATTTACAATGTCCAAAGTGATAAGAGAACGGTAATCACTCGTGATTACCCTTAGAGTCATTAATTACTATCCTCAAGATCAATAATTAATCAATTAAATACGCAACCTTTCACACTGGCTCAGCAATTTACATTAAGGTCTGAATTCCGTTCGAGGCTTCCATACTCAGACCAATTCAGGTGATTAAGAACGTTAATCACCACGTTTACGTTATTCTAAAATGACGGTTCTCTTCCCACAGTCAATCAAGTGCCGGTACTTCAGGCACCCTGCTGGCGGGTGGCTGGCTCACGGCACGGTAGGTGGCGTAGGTGGCGGCGCGCTAGGTGGCGGTAGGTGGTGTAGGTGGCGGCGCGCTAGGTGGCGGTAGGTGGTGTAGGTGGCGGCGCGCTAGGTGGCGGTAGGTGGTGTAGGTGGCGGCGCGCTAGGTGGCGGTAGGTGGTGTAGGTGGCGGCGCGCTAGGTGGCGGTAGGTGGTGTAGGTGGCGGCGCGCTAGGTGGCGGATGGTAGACTGTGGCAGCCTCCCCCCTCCCGAGCAAGCGTAGTACTCCCATCACTTTGGCACCAAAACACTGACTTGAGATTTCCACGAATTTCTATGAGAAAACTGCCCCCTGAACACTTGGCACGAATTTCCCCGTTCCCCTCGACTGCTACAAAGCACTAGCAGGAATTAGAACGTCTATAACCACTGGAGTGGGGACCCACGAGTCTGTTGCTCCTCGTATGCAAATTACCCACGATCCAAGATTTCTCTCACTCGTTCCCTATCTATTTACCCTTCAACGAGGATTCCAGCTGGATTCTATCTGTGCAGCTGGTGGTCTTGGTGGGGGCGGCAGTGGAGGAGCTGAGGCGACAGTCATCACGACGTCGTCTTACCCAATTTGGCCAAATGGGCAAGAGAGACGTCAGGCTGTGGTGGTGACTGGAACGGAATTATGTCTTGGGGCAGGAACACCGGCTTCCCGGGCTCTGCCTCAAAAGAACCAATCAGAGGGAGGCACACAGCGGCCTACCCCTCTCAACCAATCAGAGACGGTGTACCATGACCCTAGGGCACTCCTAAATGGCCGACCAACATGGCGGCTCAAGCTGGACGCCTGCCGTTGCCATGACGACAATGCTGGAGCTAGCGGGAGGCCCACGCTCGCCCACGCTGTCACAGGCCTCCCAAGATTCCCGCGCAAATCTTGAGTCCCTCCAAGCTTACAATGAAAAGATGCTATTGTTATATTTCTGTCCACAGACGTGCTACCCCGGCCAGGGGTAACATTTTTGGAATGCTGATGACTGGGGCTCTCCCATGAGCCCAAACACAAGATGTTTCGGGTAAAGGTTACCAAACTTAGGTCCGCGCACTTAACAAGTGTACTGGCCTCCACAGGCATAAGAGCACGATTGTAAGTG
The DNA here is from genome assembly GCF_040958095.1 of Procambarus clarkii. NCBI lineage: Eukaryota > Metazoa > Arthropoda > Malacostraca > Decapoda > Cambaridae > Procambarus > Procambarus clarkii. Next base: position 128,071 of record NC_091157.1, read on the forward strand.
AGCTGGTGAACCATCCCCTTACACCACTCTCATGCCAACCATCCCAACCTCCAGTACCACTCTCATCCCACCCATCATCACGTAACTTATGTAACTTTCTCAAATGTTGGTTCACATGATGTCGGTATCTTGACGTATGTTAAAAGTAACATAGTGTGTAAATATGTTAAACGACAAAAGTGACGACTCATTATCAGCAGGTTTAGATTGCTACAACGACCGACTTTATTAACTTAGTTAATGTCTATGTAAGGTGCGATCAAATGGTGGAAGCCTCTCTTCCAAAAATCACCACCAGCTCTCAATCCATTGTCATGGGTGATTTTAATGCTAGACACCTGGACTAGCCTGGGTGACACCAAAACAAACATGAATGGCAGGGTCTTTGTGAAATATTTAAGAGACAATAACATGTCTGTATTCAACTTTGACTCCTCTAACGTCACACACCTCATGAGTGGCAGGCTTGATTATGTCATTGGTCACGGTCTCATCGATAATGTTGTCGGAGGATCAATTGTTCACGAATTAGTTAGTGATCACTTTGCCATATTCAGTTCATACACCATCAATAATGTCAAACCCCTAAGCTTTGAAAAAAAATTAATATCCCAGAAAATTTACACATGCACTTCAAATTCCGTATTCCTGCATGGTATAACACTTTCTGTTTTACAACTGTCAATGCATTATATGAGGACCTGGTCACTGAAGTAACCCCTTTTTTATGACAATATTGTAAAATCCACAAGACCCAAAACAGTGAGGAAGGGACAGAGGTGGTTCACTGACTCATGCCTTAAGCCCCTGCATGACAGAGTTCTGTTCCTAGCTGAGCAGTATAAATCACATAAAACAGCTGACACCCTCAACATATTTCTTAAGGCCAGCCGAGAGTTTAGAAAGCTAAAGGAACAGGTGTATAACCAGCACTGGGAACAGTTTTTGCAAGGCATCAATCATGCACATCCTCATCTCAAAGGTGGAATAAAATTAAATAGATTTCTCATCCTAGCAGTCGTCAACTTGATCACCATTCACCTGTAGACTATGCCGACATGCTGCTTCAGCAATATGCAAGTACTGCCAGTATAAGCAGCCTGCCCCCTAGAAGAACACCATCATCTGGCTAGTCTATATAAATAAAAATGGGAATGTTCGTTTGTTCAAAATCGCTAATCTCCGAAAGTTCTTTACCGATTGCTTTGTAATTTTCACACAACGTTCCATTCGCATCCGGCCAGGCTTTTATATACGTACTATATAGATGTCACGTCTGTGACGGTAAAATAACATGCTTTTTCTGAAAAACTGTGTTTTTCATGTGAGGGAAATATTCGAAACCTCTTTACCGATTGCTTTGAAATTTTGACACAACGTTGCATTCGAATAGGCGCATCTTTTTATATACATATTGTTATATAAATGTCACACCTGTGACAGGTAAAAACATGCATTTTTTAAAAACAGCACAGTCTGTTGCACATAATAGCAACATGCACGCTATACTAAAGATGTCACGAATTCCATTTCAATGTTTCCGATTGCATTGATAACATTTATTTTCATAGATTTCGATTTATTTTATTTGTTATTGAATTATTTTGTGTAACATTGTGTTGGAATTGAGCTGTGTTGTTTATCATACCGTTCATTTCGTAAGTATAAGTTTAGATGCCACATTTGTGACATATAAAACTATGCTTTTCTTGAAAAACAGCGCCATCTGTTGCATGTAGGTGCATCACACATGCTATTCTAAATATGTTGCAATTCCATTTCACTGTTTCTGATTGCATTGATAAATTCAATTTTCATAAATTCTGATTTAATTTTTTTGTATGAATTGTGTTGGAATTGAGCGGTGTTGTTTACCAGACCGTTGATTTCGTTAGTATAGTTTATTTTTCTTATTTTTTCATATTTTAATTTCCTTTTTTAACTGTTTTCTTATATTTCAGTGATAGGAACATCAGATCACTTGATGTTCCCAATTTTCTGATGGGAACATCAGACCATTTGGGAAGGCATCGGACAAGGGAGTGGGAAATGGTGGGGATGACGAGGGGACGAAAGTGAGAGATGGTGGGGAAGACGAGGGGACAAGGGAGGGGGTAATTGTGGGGAAGGACGAGAGGTTGGGAGAGTTTGAGATGGTGGGGGCGACGGGATTGAGGAAGGGAGAATGGTGAGGAGGACAAAGGGACGGGAGTGGCGCCTGGTGGGAAGAAAGAGGGGATGGTGGAGTGGGGAATGGTTGGGAGGCCGAGGAAACGGGTGAGGAGGGAATGGTGGGGAGGACTGGAGGACAGGGAAGGTTGCTGTGGCTCAGCAACGCACATGCGTTGCTGAGCCACAGCAATGCATGGCCGGGTACAGCTAGTCTATATAAATAAAAATGTAAATGTTCGTTTGTTCAAAATCGCTAATCTCCGAAAGTTCTTCATCGATTGCTTTGAAATTTTCACACAACGTTGCATTTGAATAGGCGTGTGTTTTTATATATCTACTATGTACATGCCTCATCTGTGACAGGAAAAAAAACTAGTTTTTTTTTAAAAACATCGACATCTGTTGGACGTAAGAGCAACAGATGCTGTAATCTCCCAAAGTTCTTCACCGATTGCTTTGAAATTCTGACACAACGTTCCATTTGAATATGCGCGTGTTTTTATAGACCTTCTATATAAATGCCACCCAGGTAAAAACATGGTTTTTTTTTTACAAACAGCACCATCTGCTGCACGTAATAGAAACACACACGATATACTAAATATATTATGAATTCCATTTCAATGTTTCCGATTACATTGATAAATTGAATTTTCACACACTTTGATTTATTTTAATTTAGATTTAATTATTTTGTGTGACATTGCGTTGGAATTGAGGTGTGTTGTTTACTATACCGTTCATTTCGGGAGTATAAGTATAGATGCCACACCTGTGATAGGTTAAAACATGCTTTTTTTTTTTTTTTTTTAAAAGCGCCATTTGTTGCACGTAAGAGCAACTCACGCTATACTAAATATGTTATGATACCATTTCAATGTTTCCAATTTCATTGATAAATTGAATTTTCACAGATTTCGAATTATTTTCATTTTGATTTAATTATTTTGTGTGACATTGCGATGAAATTGAGCTTTTTTCTTTACCATATCGTTCATTTCATGAGTGTAGTTTTGGTTTATTTTTTCATTGTTTTTCATTTCGTGTTTTAATTGTTTTCTTATATTTCAGTAATGGGAACATCAGATCATTTGATGTTCCCAATTTTCTGATGGGAACATCAGATCATTTGATGTTTCCAATTTTCTGATGGGAACATCAGATCATTTGGGCATGCATCGGATGAGGGAGTTGGGAATGGTAGGGGAGGACGAGGGAACAGGAGTGGAGGATAGTACTGTGGACGATGGGACAGGGGAGGGAGTACTGGTGGGGAGAACGAGGGGGACGTGGGAGTTGGGGATAGTGGGGACGAGGGGGCAGGGGAATGGAGAATGGTGGAAAGGACAAGGGGACAGCAGTGTTGGGGATGGTGCGGAGGACGAGGGAACAGGGGAGGGGGAAATGACAGGGAGGACTAGGGGACGGGGGGAGTGGGAGATGGTGGGGAGGACGAGGAGACGGTGTAGTGAGGAATTGTTAGGAGGACGAGGGGAATGGTGGGGAGGATATAGGGATGGGGGAGGGAGGAAATGGCGGGGAGGACGAGGGGACGGGGGAATTGGAAATGGTTGGGAGGACAAAGGGACGTGGGAGTGAGGAATGGTTGGGAAGGGGAGGGCGAATTCTGGGGAGGACTGGGCGACAGGGAAAAGGTTGCTGTGGCCGGGTACAGCTAGTAGAAATAATATTTGCACAAAGACTGTAAGTGTCAGGTTAAACAACTGGCTGACCTCCACACAAGCAGAACTAGCGGCACTACAACTAGCTACTATTCCTAGGAGGAATAATATTTTGTGATTCAAAGTCTGCTCTTCAAGCAATCGAAAACTTCTCCTGGAAGATCGACAGCAAGAACCTGATACTACCAATTATTAATGACCTAATCGCTGCACAGAACAAAGGGTCTCGAATCTCCTTTGTATGGATAACATCAAACAAACATAACTAATCATGTGGAGCCGGTGGCTGAGCGGACAGAACACTGGACGTGTGATTTTGTTGTCCCAGGTTCGATCCTGTGCGCCGGCGAGAAACAATGGGCAGAGTTTGCTTCACCCTCATGCCCCTGTTACCTATTAGTAAATAGGTACCTGGGAGTTAGTCAGCTGTCACGGGCTGCTTCCTGGGGCTGGAGGCAAGGTCAAGGACCGGGCCGCGGGGACACTAAGCCCCGAAATCATCTCAAGATTACCTAGATCATAATGCGACAGACCATGCAGCCAAATTAGCATGTAACAATGATGACGTTGAATTAGATCTAGGTATCCCCATCTCGTCTGTCAAAACTGTATTGGTCCAAACACTCAGGTCTGATAAAGCAATTACTGACTCCCAGCGACCTGAAAGCACTAGTATAAAAAGCTATGATCTGTTCAGATCTAACACCTATATCTATGGGCAGCACAAAACGTCGACCAGACTGTGCGACATAGTGGTTGCTAGGATCAGGTTGGGTTACCGTTACCTGTAGCAGGTGACGGATACCCCAATCCTGAGCACTCCAGTTGCAAACTCTGTGAGCAGGAACTGCGGCACGATCTCCGACACTACCTCACCAAATGCCCAGTTATTAGACCTTTTAGACCCGTTGGCATGAGGTACCTGGAGCTTTGCAATTACTTTATTCACTCTCGTGTTTTTGGAAGATATCCTTATAGTGTACCCAAAATTTGCCAGTGCAGGCTACTGAATATATGGCCCTGTATGACTATCCATCCTGCTAGAAGGGGACTTTTAGTATCACTGCTACCTTATTCACTCGTGTTGATGATATCCTCGTAATGCACCCAGAGTCAGCCAGCGCAGACTACTGATTACATGCCTCTGTATGACTAAGCATCCTGTGTGATGGGGATTTTTTAGCATCACGTAACTAGCTTTTTGACACACTGTACTCCCCCTTCATATAGTCTAGGGTAGCTGCACAAATGCAGATGTATCTAATGCATTAATAAAAAAAAACATTGATGTAATTTCTGAATGCAAGTACCTACGACGGCCAATGTGGTACCTATGAAATCCTGATGACGGGAGCTGTCACCAGATACCCTAGTGTGTGGCAGGGTCAAATTTCGAAATTAAGAAACTAGACTCAGTGCACGCACTCTGTGCATTTAGTGAGGGGTAAAGTGGCGCTGTGGACTCTCCAACAGTCAATTAAGATAGCTAATTATCTATTCCTTCACAAACAGGCACAGTGCCACTTTACTATATCCATTTTTGGTGACCTGGTACATTGCCACTTTACTACAGTTATTTCCTGGTAACCTGGCACTGTGCCACTTTACCCCAGATATTTACTAGTGACCTGGCACTGTGCCACTTTACCCCAGATATTTACTAGTGACCTGGCACAGTGCCACTCTACCCCAGATATTTACTAGTGACCTGGCACTGTGCCACTCTACCCCAGATATTTACTAGTGACCTGGCACAGTGCCACTCTACCCCAGATATTTACTAGTGACCTGGCACTGTGCCACTTTACCCCAGATATTTACTAGTGACCTGGCACTGTGCCACTTTACCCCAGATATTTACTAGTGACCTGGCACAGTGCCACTCTACCCCAGATATTTACTAGTGACCTGGCACTGTGCCACTCTACCCCAGATATTTACTAGTGACCTGGCACAGTGCCACTCTACCCCAGATATTTACTAGTGACCTGGCACTGTGCCACTTTACCCCAGATATTTACTAGTGACCTGGCACAGTGCCACTCTACCCCAGATGTTTACTAGTGACCTGGCACTGTGCCACTCTACCCCAGATATTTACTAGTGACCTGTCACTGTGCCACTTTACCCCAGATATTTACTAGTGACCTGGCACAGTGCCACTCTACCCCAGATATTTACTAGTGATCTGGCACTGTGCCACTTTACCCCAGATATTTACTAGTGACCTGGCACAGTGCCACTTTACCCCAGATATTTACTTGTGACCTGACACTGTGCCACTTTACCCCAGATATTTACTGGTGACCTGGCACTGTGCCACTTTACCCCAGATATTTACTAGTGACCTGGCACAGTGCCACTCTACCCCAGATATTTACTGGTGACCTGGCACAGTGCCACTCTACCCCAGATATTTACTAGTGACCTGGTACTGTGCCACTTTACCCCAGATATTTACTAGTGACCTGGCACTGTGCCACTCTACCCCAGATATTTACTAGTGACCTGGCACTGTGCCACTTTACCCCAGATATTTACTAGTGACCTGGCACTGTGCCACTTTACCCCAGATATTTACTAGTAACCTGGCACAGTGCCACTTTACCCCAGATATTTACTAGTGACCTGGCACTGTGCCACTTTACCCCAGATATTTACTAGTGACCTGGCACAGAGCCACTCTACCCCAGATATTTACTAGTGACCTGGCACAGTGCCACTCTACCCCAGATATTTACTAGTGACCTGGCACTGTGCCACTCTACCCCAGATATTTACTAGTGACCTGGCACAGTGCCACTCTACCCCAGATATTTACTAGTGACCTGGCACTGTGCCACTTTACCCCAGATATTTACCAGTGACCTGGCACAGTGCCACTCTACCCCAGATATTTACTAGTGACCTGGCACAGTGCCACTTTACCCCAGATATTTACTAGTGACCTGGCACAGTGCCACTCTACCCCAGATATTTACTAGTGACCTGGCACAGTGCCACTCTACCCCAGATATTTACTAGTGACCTGGCACAGTGCCACTCTACCCCAGATATTTACTAGTGACCTGGCACTGTGCCACTCTACCCCAGATATTTACTAGTGACCTGGCACAGTGCCACTCTACCCCAGATATTTACTAGTGACCTGGCACTGTGCCACTTTACCCCAGATATTTACTAGTGACCTGGCACAGTGCCACTCTACCCCAGATGTTTACTAGTGACCTGGCACTGTGCCACTCTACCCCAGATATTTACTAGTGACCTGGCACTGTGCCACTTTACCCCAGATATTTACTAGTGACCTGGCACAGTGCCACTCTACCCCAGATATTTACTAGTGACCTGGCACAGTGCCACTCTACCCCAGATATTTACTAGTGACCTGGCACTGTGCCACTCTACCCCAGATATTTACTAGTGACCTGGCACTGTGCCACTCTACCCCAGATATTTACTAGTGACCTGGCACAGTGCCACTCTACCCCAGATATTTACTAGTGACCTGGCACTGTGCCACTCTACCCCAGATATTTACTAGTGACCTGGCACAGTGCCACTCTACCCCAGATATTTACTAGTGACCTGGCACTGTGCCACTTTACCCCAGATATTTACTAGTGACCTGGCACAGTGCCACTCTACCCCAGATATTTACTAGTGACCTGGCACTGCGCCACTTTACCCCAGATATTTACTAGTGACCTGGCACAGTGCCACTTTACCCCAGATATTTACTTGTGACCTGACACTGTGCCACTTTACCCCAGATATTTACTAGTGACCTGGCACTGTGCCACTTTACCCCAGATATTTACTAGTGACCTGGCACTGTGCCACTTTACCCCAGATATTTACTAGTAACCTGGCACAGTGCCACTTTACCCCAGATATTTACTAGTGACCTGGCACAGAGCCACTCTACCCCAAATATTTACTAGTGACCTGGCACAGTGCCACTCTACCCCAGATATTTACTAGTGACCTTGCACTGTGCCACTCTATCCCAAATATTTACTAGTGACCTGGCACAGTGCCACTCTACCCCAGATATTTACTAGTGACCTGGCACTGTGCCACTTTACCCCAGATATTTACCAGTGACCTGGCACAGTGCCACTCTACCCCAGATATTTACTAGTGACCTGGCACTGTGCCACTTTACCCCAGATATTTACCAGTGACCTGGCACAGTGCCACTCTACCCCAGATATTTACTAGTGTCCTGGCACTGTGCCAATTTACCCCAGATATTTACTAGTGACCTGGCACAGTGCCACTCTACCCCAGATATTTACTAGTGATCTGGCACAGTGCCACTCTACCCCAGATATTTACTTGTCACCTGGCACAGTGCCACTCTACCCCAGATATTTACTAGTGACCTGGCACTGTGCCACTTTACCCCAGATATTTACTAATGACCTGGCACAGTGCCACTCTACCCCAGATATTTACTAGTGACCTGGCACTGTGCCACTTTACCCCAGATATTTACTAGTGACCTGGCACTGTGCCACTCTACCCCAGATATTTACTAGTGACCTGGCACTGTGCCACTTTACCCCAGATATTTACTAGTGCCCTGGCACAGTGCCACTCTACCCCAGATGTTTACTATAGTGACCTGGCACTGTGCCACTCTACCCCAGATATTTACTAGTGACCTGGCACTGTGCCACTTTACCCCAGATATTTACTAGTGACCAGGCACAGTGCCACTCTACCCCAGATATTTACTAGTGACCTGGCACAGTGCCACTCTACCCCAGATATTTACTAGTGACCTGGCACTGTGCCACTTTACCCCAGATATTTACTAGTGACCTGGCACTGTGCCACTTTACCCCAGATATTTACTAGTGACCTGGCACAGTGCCACTCTACCCCAGATATTTACTAGTGACCTGGCACTGTGCCACTTTACTACAGTTATTTCCTGGTAACCTGACACAGTGCCATTTTACCACAAAGGTATTTCTCACGAATGTGGCAACAAAAGAAAATCCTATCCAGGAAGAGAGACAGAGCAGACTTATGAGGTTAGAGGGATACAAGGACGTTTTTCTGCAAAGGGACATGGCGAGGAAAGAGAGATGGAAGGCTGCAGAAGCAAGGAGGGGACGCAAAGAATGGGTTGGGAATGTGGGAACCACAGGACTCGGCTCAGTATCTCCAGGAACCTCAGAGTGGAGTGGGAATCCCCCCACCAGCAGGCCAGCACCCCCAGGGAGGAATGTGACAGTAGCCTCCCACCATCCAACCCCACAACCATCCCCCACCAATCACCTGCACCTCCCCAGACAGTAAAGTCCCTCTTCATACCATGCTCCCGGACCCTAGGGGCCCCCAATTATTCCCCTTGTGCCCTTTTCCTTCCCCAGATCCTCCCTGTTCCCGCACCCCATGCCTTACCCTGTTTCTTCATCCCATGCCCTTTCCAGTTCACCCACTCTAAGCTCTCCGTGATACCCCCACTCCCTCCCTCCCTACACCTTCCCTCCCTACACCTTCCCTCCCCAACCCATGACCTGACTCACCACCCTTTCCCCCCCCCCACCACATGCCCCACCTGCTCCCCCATGTATGTGATGACATGATCATCACATACAAAATTCTCAGGGGAATGGTCAGGGTAGACAAAGACAGATTATTTAACACGGGTGGTACACGCACAAGGGGACAAAGGTAGAATTTGAGTACCCAAATGAACTACAGAGACATTAGAAAGAACGTTTTTTTGTGTCAGAGTAGTTAATAAATGGTATGCACTAGGAAGTGATGTGGTGGAGGCTGACTCGATACACAGTTTCAAATGTATATATCATAGAGCTCGAGAAGCTCAGGAACCTGTACACCAGTAGATTGACGGTTGATAGGCGGTACCAAAGAGCCAAAGCTCAACGCCCGCTAGCACAACTACTAGGTGGGTACAGCTATATCTTGGTGACCTGGAACAGTGGCACAATACCATACTTTTTGACAAATTACCAGCACGAATTTCATTCCCTCTCTCTGCAACATGTGAAAAATTATAGGCCTACTACAAATTCGTTCTTCCTAATTTTCCTCATCTCTAGACCTAGCTTTAAGATTCACGTGATCGGTCTATTGACTGAGCCTCTGTCATTAACGTAATTCAGGTGAACTTAATATTTTGTATACATTGTTCAAAATAAGCAGCTTCCACTTCTAGATTTAAGACCGACAATTACATTAGCAGACAAGCTACACAAAAAAATCTATACATACGTATTTTCAAAGTTATAGTTCCAGTTTCAGTTCCAAGAACATAGGACTGATAAGTTGGAAATAGAAGGATGGGGGAGGATGTAGGAAAACTTGAAAAGGATTAGGGGTATGAGGAAGAGGAGTGGGTTACAGGTAAGTGGCCCAACCACTTTGGGGTTTATTGAGAAGAGAAGTGATGGGTGAATGTGGAGGTGATTATGATGGTTAGTAGGGGGCTCAGTTTTTTTCCTGATCAGCTATCGGTGAGTAGCTATAGTTTGCCAGTGGTGGTTGATTAAGTAGCCACCGCCGTTTTTCCTGGAGAGCTGTGCTTGGTTTATGATCAGTCATTGGTGGATGAGTGGAGATTTTAATCTTTAATCGGTAAGTTTCAGGTAGTAGGACTGAGGTGTACAGTGGGGCTGGTGGATGCCATTCGTTCTCTTGTGGTAAGTTGTTTAGGATCCTGGGCCTGGGGTAGGCTCTTTCTTGGATAAATCTTCTTACCCTTTGTTGGAGGGACATCCTCCTCAACCTTTGGGGCTGGTCGAGCATTGCGTAATTCGTAGTGTTGAGGACAACAAAGGGGTCCTCACGGTTTGGCATGTACATACTATTCTTTTTGTGTGGCTGTTTGACCGAGAGCCAATGCAGTCGAACGTTCAGTGGGTCAATCCTCAGTCTGGTATGAAGGTCTTCTATGCGCACTCTAAGTGACACATTTGCCACAAATCTAAGCGCCCTGTTCTGGTCCTATTGCAGTTTCAGCATGTTCGATTTTTTGCCAGTGTGAGTGGGGTGTACGGGTATTCTACAGTTTGCCGAATGAGCATCTTGTAGAGGTGGAGTTTTATATGTTGTGGGGCCTGATGGAAGAGATATAGCTTGGCTAGTTGAGTCTTGGCGATTGCTATCTTACTTTTAATATGCTCATTAGAGTTCAGGAGCCTTGCTATGTTGTACCCCAGGATCGTGGTTGAGTTCTGAACCCTTGTCAGCGTGTCTCCAATATTGATAGCTCCCAGGGAGCTAGCCCAGCAGTCTATCGAGCAAAGTCGGATTTTGCTGGGGTTGGTCACGATTTTCCACTCCCTCTCCCACGTTGCAGTGGCGGCCAGTTCCTCCTTGACCTTCCTTGTCACCATGTCGTGTTTTGTATTTTGTCCGACAGGCTTTGAAGTGACAACGTCAATGACGTCGACTGCGAATTGGGTGATGATGGTGTCATTGTGGATGGGGCGTGGCAAATCATTCGCGAAGACGTTAAAGAGAGCACGGCTGATGCTTGACCCATGGAGGACCTTCGCCATTGGTGTGAATGCAGCTGCTAGTTTTGTGTTAAACATTGGGATGACCCTCCTGTTTTTTAGGAAGTTGTCTATCAGTCTCAGGAGGGTCCTGTTGTGGTGAGGCAGGTTGGTCAGCTTGATGAGGAGTCCGTCGTGCCAGAGGCTTCAAATGCCTTTTGCCGTTTGCTTATGCTTGGGAACGCTGTCGACTGCGTCGTAGATTACATTGATAGCATGTTGAGTCGACCTCTGGTACCTTAAACCGAACTGTTTTTCTGTGAAGAGGTGGTGGTATTCTGTATAGTAATTAATCCTGTTTGACATTATATTCTCGAAGCATTTCCCTGTCGTTTCTAGCAAGGAGATCGGCCAGCAGCTATCAGGGGAGTATCAGCTCTTGCCTGGTTTGGGAATGAAGATCATCTTTGCTGTCTTAAGTACAATGGGTAGGTGCCCGGATGCCAGGATGGCATTATAGATGTTAAGGCTTTGGAGGTAGTTAATGGGAAGGAACTTTAGTTGGATGACGGTAATACCAGTAAGCCCTGTAGCTCTGTTCTTGGTATTCATGAGAACCTCCCTCAACTATACAAGAGTGATCGGTCTAGTAATAGGGATAGATGGATAGAGTTGGGCTTCGTCAATGGTTGGTCTGCTGTGAAGGTTTTCCTCGTTTTTCTGAGCCCACAGGCCTACCCTCCAATGGTTCTCAAGGTTAACCTGGTTGAGGTTTTCGATGAATATTCCGCGCCAGACCTCTCCCATGTAGTTGGCTTGGTGCTGGGGGTCCTCTATCCTGGCCGTGACCACCTCGTTGTTGGCATTGGTGTGTATATGGTTGAAATGGGAGAGAAAGATGGCAGTCGAGCCGAGGAATTGTTTAATTTTCCTCCAGAATGCGGCTGGCTCACTCTTGTAATTGTTGGCCTGGTTGACCAACAAGCCCCAGATATGGCGTTTGTGTAAGAGCATGAGCCTTATCACTTCTTGTCTGAGAGCCTGGATCGTGTGCAAAGGGGGAAGGTGCGGATCTTCTGATGCACTCTTGTTGGTAAAATCTCATCTTTTCCTTGATTTCCCTGGTTGGGTTATACTGTTTTATGACTTACGTTGGTTAGGTCGCAGCTTGCAAATGTTACTTCTGTGATGCGGGTATGGAGAAGGTCCACTGCTACATCTGTGTCGTGGATAGGGCAGTCTTGTAAAACTGGTACAGATCTGTTGTAAGATCGTCACTCAGGGATTCCAAGTAAGAGGGAGTCAAAGTGAGCCGAGTTGGGGTCTGGGAGTACCTATGGTCCTGAAAGGGGTCGATTGAAGATGGATAATTATCGGGATGTGATCGGATCCCACATCCCCACCAGAGGTGATTCTAACTCATTTATTTTATATGAAAAACTTAAATCACATAACCTAAAATACTATGCAAACATGTATTTAAACCATATACCTGAATAAGGTTATTATAAATTTTAAAGGACATATACAATTACTTACATTCCTTATCTCTTTGCATTATGATGAGTAGGAAAATTGGTTACCAAGACTTGTGATATCAGTTTGTTGGAGTATAGATGCTGCTGTGGTCGCTCAAAATTTGAATCTACCCTAATATTACACTAGTTTGGCTTGTCGAAAAATTTACGTTCTCTTTGCAACTTCTGTTTAGCTGCTGAGAGAACGAGTATAAATTCCTTTGTATATTTTGAAATCAATTCGTAGCTGACAATGTTAGCCATTATTACTTTTATAAGATAGTTTGACCACGATTGTCCTTAAAGAAAATGGATCCTTCAGTAACTTAATTTTTTTTATTTATTTATTTTTTTTTTTGAGATATATACAAGAGTTGTTACATTCTTGTACAGCCACTAGTACACGTAGCGTTTCGGGCAGGTCCCTGGAATACGACCCCCACGAAGAATCGTTTTTACACCCAAGTACCCATTTTACTGTTGAGTTAAACAGAGGCTACAGTTCAGGATTTGCGCCCAGTAAATTTTCCCCGGCCAGGATACGAATCCATGACATAGCGCTCGTGGAACGCCAGGCGAGTGTCTTACAACTACACCACGGAGACTAAGTAATAAGTATTATATTTATACCTATCTTGAGGTTATCTTGAGATGATTTCGGGGCTTAGCGTCCCCGCGGCCCGGTCCTCCACCAGGCCTCCTTTTTGTTACACAACCCCCACCCCCCCCCCCAGGAAGCAGCCCGTAGCAGCTGTCTAACTTCCAGGGGCCAGATTCACGAAGCAGTTACGCAAGTACTTACGAACGTGTACATCTTTCCTCAATCTTTGACGGCTTTGGTTACATTTATTGAACAGTTTACAAAAATGAAAACTTCCCAATCAACTGTTGTTATTGTAATAAACAGCCTTCTGGTGCTTTGGAGCTCATTAACTATTTAACAATTGTAAACAAAGCCGCCAAAGATTAAAAAAAGATGTACAGGTTCGTAAGTGCTCGTGTAACTGCTTCGTGAATCTGGCTCCAGGTACCTATTTACTGCTAGGTAACAGGGGCATCAGGGTGAAAGAAATATTTTGCCCATTTGTCTCCGCCGCCACCGGGGATCGAACCCGGAACCTAAGGACTACGAATCCTAAGCGCTGTCCACCCAGCGGTCAGGCGCCCAATACTGTATAAGTTTTAGTTTAGTTTATTTATTACGCACTCATATGCATCCTGTGGGTGGTAGAGGACCTATACTCATGCCCTGGGTGGTAGTGGACCCCATATCCATCCTGTGGGTGGTAGTGGACCCCTATATCCATCCTGTGGGCGGTAGTGGACCCCCATACCCATCCATGGCCGGCAGTGAACCCCATATTCATCGTGTGAGCGGTATTGGACCCCATATCCTACCTGTGGGCGGTAGTAGTGGGAAAGGTTGCTGCTGTTGCTGATTTAGGGGCGACGACGATCGGGGGATCTGATGCGCCCCGGCATACTCGTGATGAGTTAATCGTAAAGCCAAGAAAGGTAAAACGCCAAGCCTAATCGCGAAACACGTGACGCCAATCACTGGAAACTAATATGCCTCGCAGCAAAGAAACGCAGACAGGCACATGATTGGAGAGCCCCAGGAATTCCGCAGGGTGACTAGCACCAGGTAGCAAAAATAAAAAACTCGGCTCCAACTAAAACGCAAAAGTCATTCAGTGTCCTCTGGCAGAGCAGAAGCCAGCCGCCCAGCACGGCTGAGGGCACACCAGGAACCCACCAACTACTGGCACCTCTCAGCCAAGCTGGCCCCCGAACACCGTCACCCCGCCCGGAGAACCAGCCAGAACACGCGGGAAAAAAAAAAAAAAAAAAATCAACAATCCCGTGACCCAAGGCGATAGTGCATCAGGCGTCGTACAACAGGACCGTTAAAGAGGGATGCCAAACGGCAGTAGCAAAGCCAAAACGCGAAAACAGAACGTGCTCAGGCGGCTCCCGGGCGGAGGAGGTGGCCAGACGTTCGCTAGTCGTCAAGGTTGAACCGGGAGTCCTTGGGAAGGGTTACTGATGCATTATGGGCTCAGGAGCTGAACCTCAAAACTCCTTGTGGTAAGCAAATTACAGTGTTGATGAGCTAGTTGCACAGTTCACTGTGTATCAGCAATGAGTTTGAGAACGACCTCACGTACAGTCTCTACGCTTTGTAACTTACATATGCCTGTCATGAGCCAGCGTCAGAATATGGTTGGCTTTTCATGCACAACCGCCCCCCCCCACCCCTCCCTATCCAGTGGGCAGCGGTGGAAAGGTTAGTTAGAAGTGTGGCAAATGTATCATTAGAGTACAAGAAATGTGGCAAATGTATCATTAGAGTACAAGAAGTGTGACAAATGTATCGTTAGAGTACAAGAAGTGTGTCAAATGTATCGTTAGAGTACAAGAAGTGTGACAAATGTATCGTTAGAGTACAAGAAGTGTGACAAATGTATCGTTAAAGTACAAGAAGTGTGACAAATGTATCGATAGAGTACAAGAAGTGTGACAAATGTATCGTTAGAGTACAAGAAGTGTGTCAAATGTATCGTTAGAGTACAAGAAGTGTGGCAAATGTATCGTTAGAGTATAAGAAGTGTGGCAAATGTATCGTTAGAGTACAAGAAGTGTGGCAAATGTATCGTTAGAGTACAAGAAGTGTGGCAAATGTATCGTTAGAGTATAAGAAGTGTGGCAAATGTATCGTTAGAGTACAAGAAGTGTGGCAAATGTATCGTTAGAGTACAAGAAGTGTGACAAATGTATCGTTAAAGTACAAGAAGTGTGACAAATGTATCGTTAGAGTACAAGAAGTGTGGCAAATGTATCGTTAGAGTATAAGAAGTGTGGCAAATGTATCGTTAGAGTACAAGAAGTGTGGCAAATGTATCGTTAGAGTACAAGAAGTGTGGCAAATGTATCGTTAGAGTACAAGAAGTGAGGCAAATATATAGTAAAAGGGCAAGAAGTTTGGCAAATAAATCATAAGAATGCAAGAAGTAAGGCAAATGTATCATAAGCCTGCAAGAAATATTGCAAATATATAAAAAGTGTGCAAGAAGTATTGCAAATATATCGTGAGGTACACCGAGAGGTATATCTCACTTCTGAAATATTCACTGAGGGTTTACTTCAGTCCTGAACTATGTTCAGGACTAAAGTTTTCTTGCTGGTTGGTCAGTATACTATGGCGGTGGTGGCCTTTCTAACCCTACAGTGGTTGGTCAGTATACTATGGTGGTGGACTTACTATCCCTACAGTGGTTGAAAGGCCTTAAGCCCAAAACTAAATAGTCCAACACGTTCGTTTCCATTTCTTTATATTTTGTGTATTTTCACCCACAATTCAAATTATTATTTTATAGAAATGTTATCAATAGCTTTGATCTCACAATATTATATTTCTTGTTCTATATCGTCTTAATAATGTCATGAGCTTGAGACCTCGTGTTTCGTTTGTCCTGCGGCAGCATATATTAAGAAATTTCCTAACGTGGTCAATACATCCAAGCATATCTATTCTTCTGTTTCTTTTGAGATAACCTGTGGAACCCCAACTAACACTGACATAACAAAGGTTAAAATATGTTTTTAATAATGTTTTGATATAAATTACACTGAAGATTAGTTCAGACAATTGCATTAGATGGAATATGAATACTCTAGTATCACATTTTTCTTTAAGAAGGGTAAACTTTTAGATGGTAAACTTATCCAAGTCAGTCACAGTGGCCTTCTATCAGCTTAGATGTGTTCTAGGGAGGATTTTGTTCACACCAAGTCAGTATTTTCTCGAAGAATATATTAATAATGTGCGTCCAAAGCTCAATTGTTCAACCATTTAACGTTCCAAGACATTATTCTCGCACCATTTTTTGTAAACGAATCCCGAACCCCGAAGTTCACAAACCCGGAACTTTACTGATTCCTGCAACAATGTAACACAGATCGTTTCTCCTCACTTTTATTGCTACAGACATCAAAGGTGATTTTATCCTATGACCTCAACTTCTATTTTTCTAACCCGCTTTACCTTACATTTTGTAAGGAAAGCCGCCATTAAGGTCTACGGTAAAGGTAAAGCCATTCTCCATCACCGAGGGTTGACCAACTTCACCAGAGGTTAGTTCATGGTCCTGAGAGTCTTCCATGAGTTATACTCCATCCTCTTCCTTACTGTCATCCGTCTCCGGTTCACTCCGTCTACCTGTCAAAGCTAACTTTATAGTGTTTCAATCCTCTTGTCTAACTTGTTGAGATATTACAAAATTTGAATACCACCCTCAGAGTAATCTACGGACGCTGCATTGCGTCCATCATGAGGATACACGTTTTATGCTTCAATTTCTACTACCACTAGAAATTGAGCGTGGGGGAGGCACCACCCCTAGCTGGTCCTGTGTGGGAGCTGAGCGTGAGGGAGTAGTAGGGAAAAAGGAGACTATGAGGGGCTCCCGCCATCGGCTGAGATGGATGACGGACGGATGAGCGTGAGCTTAACGTGAAGAAGTGCGCGCGAGCTGAGCCAAGTGCGTGAGTTTCAGCATGGGGAAGTTGTCGTGTGGAGCTCATCTATATTTTTAGACTTTAGCTTTTGAACCCCAGTCTTACTAGTTTTAAACAATCATATTTTGCTCGTAGTAAAGTCCTATTCATTCAAGTGTACTTATTCATAGATGTTTTGGAGAACCTTAGATGATTTGGCGAACTTTGGTTTTGGGAAACCTTTGATGAAACCATCTAACAATCTATTTTTGGTCGTAGTAAAGCTTTCTATCAGACGCAATAAAGCACCTAAATTATTGTGATCGTCTCAAAGTTCTCCAAATGTACTTGCTAGAAAGCATACGAAAGAGATATAAATTAATATACATGTGGAAAATACTGGAGGGCCAAGTCCTAAATCTACACATTAAAATAACAACATACTGGAGTGAACGATATGGAAGAAAATACACAATAGAATCAGTGAAGAGTATGGGTGCCAGAGGCATAATCAGAGAACACTGTATAAACATCAGAGGTCCACGGTTGTTCAACACCCTCCCAGCGAGTATAAGAAATATTGCCGGAACAGTTGTTTCTTGTTAAAGATTCGTTACCTGGAACAAATAGTTCCAAGTAGCACGGGCTATGGTGAGCCCCTATTGTGCCGGAACAACCGTAGCAAGAGAAGTAGAAGAACTCCCAGGACCTCATCAAGCAGGTATCGAGCAGATGTTTTACCGCCTAGTCATAGCACCATGGGTATTACTAACAGGGATTAATGACCACTGAGGTCCAGTCTCTGGAGTGAATGACCCCACTTAGATGTATTGGGCTAGTTGTACTGGGCAATTTATATATAATGGATTACTTGTATTTTTGGCCGTAGTAAAGCCAAATTTTTCCAAAATTGTCGTAGAATTTTAATTTAATCATCATATTTTGGATGTAGTAAAGAACATTGCATTTTCAAATTATTGCATTGCCTTATTAATTCTTACTAAGGTAATTTCAGAATGTGGTGAAAGTGTGATGAGTGTGATAAATGTGAAGGTAGTATGTGTGTACTTACCTAGTTATACTTACTTAGTTGTGCTTGCGGGGGTTGAGCTGTGGCTCTTTGGTCTCGCCTCTCAACTATCAATCAACCGGTATACAGATTCCAGAGCCTACTGGGCTCTATCATATTTACATTTGAAACTATTTATGGAGTCCGCTTCCACCATATCATTACTTAATGCATTCCATTTGTTAACTACTCTGACACTGAAATAATTCTTTCTAATGACTTTTTCTTCTCATTTGGGTACTAGGTTTCCACCTTTGTCCCCTTGTTCATGTTCCACCCCTGCTAAAGAGTTTATCTTTGTCCACCCTGTCAATTCCTCTGAGAATTTTGTAGGTGGTTATCAGGTCTCTCCTTATTATTCTGTTTTCCAGGGACGTGAGGTTCAGCTCCCTTAGCCTTTCCTTGTAGCTCATACCTCTCAGCTCTGGGACCAGTCTGATGGCATTCCTCTGTATCTTATCTAACTTTGTCTTGTGTTTAACTAGGTACGGACTCTAGGCTGGAGCTGCAAACTCTATGATTGGTCTTACTTAAGTGGTATACAAGGTCCTGAACGATTCCTTGCACAAGTTTCTAAAGGAAGTTTTTATGTTGGCCAGTCTAGCATATACCGATAATGATATCCTTTTGATGTGGGCCTTTGGGGACAGGTTTGGTGTGATATCAACCCCCTATATCTTTCTCTCACTTTTACTCTTGCAGGATTTCACCTCCAAGATGGTACATTGTGTTCAGTCTTTTGCTCTCTTCGCCTAATTTCATTACTTTACACTTTCCTGTGTTGAACTTTAATAGCCATTTTATAGACCATTCGGCCAGTTTGTCCAGATCGTCCTGTAGGTTCTGTCTATCTTCATCTGTCTTGATTCTTCTCATAATTTTTGCATCATCAGCAAACTTTGAGAGGAATGAGTTTATAACCTCTGGAAGGTCGTTTACATATATCAGAAACAGGATGGGTCCAAGTACAGAGCCCTGTGGAACCCCGCTGGTGATATCTCGCCACTCTGATATCTCTCCCCCCCCCCTCCATCACAGTTACTCACTGTTTCCTGTTGCTTAGATGCTCCCTTATCCACTGGCGCACCCTACCTTTTACTCCTGCCTGTTACTGTAACATTTGTAACAGCCTTTTGTGACCCTACTGTGTCAAAGGCTTTCTGACAGTCCAAGAAAATGCAGTCTTCCCACCCTTCTCTTTCTTACCTAGTTTGTGTTGCTTGGTCATATAATTCTATTTGTTACGGACTCGTCAGCACCGTCTGAGTATGGCCTGGTAATTCCAGCACCATCTATGGGTCTGTACTCAAACTCCCCTAGAATTAGACGCTACGTAGACAATGCCATCTGTTGGTGGTGGCGTGATAGTGGCAAACGGCTCTGGTTTCCTGCTCTGGCTAGCAAGAGAGGTCGATGTGGATGACCTCTCTTGAGGTGGCGACTCAAGATCAGCGCCATCTGTTGTGCTTTAGAGCACAACGTCAACTCCACAGTGAGGATGTGTTGCTTCTTGTTTTCACCAGGATCATCCATATAACTGATGACGTGTTTGTGTCCACAGAGGTGACGTGGGGCAGCAGTCGTACTGAGGATGGCAGTTTACCTTGGGCAGCCTACGTTCTCCCGATTTAGTCCTGCAAGACGACTAAGTAAGCCGCCACCGATCTGAAGCAGAGTGTGTTGACTGCTGTTGAAGTAGTATTGGAAGAGATCGGCGTATCCCGGGACTGGCTTAGGGAAGAAACGGGCGACAGTGAGGTTCCAGTTGGGAAGTGCTGCTAGCCGGTCGCTAGAGACTTCTGCCAGGGGTTCGCTACCCCTGTATCGGTTGTGTTGTGGCCCTAATCAGCGCGTGGCTGAGGTTCTCTGCCAGCTAGTGGCTCGAGAGTGGTCGTGGGGAATTTTAACCTCGTGTTACTGTCAGTGCGCTGGCCCACGGGAAAGGTGAACTCGCCAGTGCAGTGGAACACTGGGATTGGCGAATTCTGCATTGTGTGCGTTTAGTGTCCTGTGTCCTGTGCGAAAGCGACACTTTTACAAAAGTATAGTAATATTCCATTTTTATATATCTATTTATGGTGATGGTAAATATATTGGTGAAGGGAATAGTGTTTTGTTCATTTCTCCCTTATTAATCCATTGCATTATCTAGCCAATTCCTTGAAAGCAACTACCGACTTGGGGTCGGCTACAACGAATAAGGTTCATCCATCAAGAACCCGGTTACTGGTCCATAGTGACTAACACTATTAAACTTATTAGGTATGATTTACCATATCTGAACCCTTGCTGGTGGTGTGTTACAAAGCTATTTCCCTGCAGATGCTCTACGAGCCTCTCTCTCACGATATTCTCCATCACTTTACATGGTACACAAGTTAGGGAAACTGGCCTGTAGTTCAGCGCCTTTTGCCTGTCACCCTTTTTGTATACTGGGACTACATTGACTGTCTTCCAGCTTTCCGGTAGTTCTCCTGTTTCGTGTGACCTGTTATATATAATAGAGAGTGGCACATTTAGTGCCTCTGCATCTTCCATTCATATCCACGGTGAGATTCTGTCAGGTCCAACACCCTAAGTCACATTCAGCTCCAACAAATTCCTATTGACTTCATCACTAGTGAGGTCAAATTTCTCCAAGGTAGCTTGGTTTGCCTCCTCATTTAGTGCAGGGACTTTTCCTTGTTCTATTGTAAAGACCTCCTGGAATCTCTTGAGTTTTCACACACCTCCTTGTCATTCTCTGTATATCTGTTCTCCCATTTTCTCAGTTTCATCACTTGTTCCTTCACTGCTGTTTTCCTTCTGATGTGGCTGTGGAACAGATTTGGTTGGGTCTTAGAATGAAAATGACATCGCATGTAAAGCTCTCTCTCTGCTTTTGTGTGTAATTACCTAAGTGTAGTTACAGGATGAGAGCTACGCTCGTGGTGTCCCGTCTTCCCAGCACTCTTTGTCATGTAACGCTATGAAACTACTGACGGTCTTGGCCTCCACCACCTCATCTAATTTGTTTCAACTGTCTACCACTCTGTTTGTAAAAGTGAATTTTCTTATATTTCTTTGGCATCTTTGTTTAGTTAGTTTAAATCTATGTCCGTTTGTTCTTGAAGTTCCAGGTCTCGGGAAATCTTCCCTATAAATTTTATCAATTTCTGTTACTATTTTGTACGTAGTGATCATATCTCCTCTTTTTCTTCTATCTTCTAGTTTTGACATATTTCATGCCTCTAACCTCTCCTCGTAGCTTTTGCCCTTCAGTTCTAGGAGCCACTTAGTAGCATGTCTTTGCACCTTTTTTAGTTTGTTGATGTGCTTCTCAAGATCTGGGCACCACACAACCACTGCATATTCTAGCTTTGGCCTAACAAAAGTCGTGAACTATTTTTTTAGTATTTTGCCATCCTTGTATTTAAAAGCAATTCTGAAATTAGAAGGCGTGGCATAGGCTCCTCGCACAATGTTCTTTATGTGTTCCTCAGGTGAAAGTTTTCTATCTAGAACCACACCTAGATCTCTTACTTTATCAGAAGTCTTTAAAGATTTTCAACATAATTTATAGGTTGTGTGGGGTCTATGTTCTCCTATTCCACATTCTATCACATGACATTTATTTACATTAAATTCCATTTGCCAAGTGGTGCTCCATATACTTATTATTAGACAATGAACATCACCGGTGCAAGAACTGAACCCGGTGGTACTCCGCTTGTGACATTTCTCCAGTCCGATACACTTCCTCTTATTACTGCCCTCATTTTTTTACCAATCAGAAAATTTTTCATCCATGTTAGCAGCTTACCTGTCACCCCTGCGATGTGTTCCAGTTTCCAGAACAACCTCTTATGTGGAACTCTGTCGAAGGTCTTATTTTAGGTCCAGATAGATGCAGTCAACCCAACCATCCCTTTCCTGTAAAATCTCTGAAGCTCGATCAAAGAAACTTAGTAAATTCGATACACCGGATCTTCCCGATCGAAAACCAAACTGTCTCTGATATTATGTCGTTTCTCTCCGGGTGTTTTACCCATTTAGTTTTAATTATTTTTTCCAATAGTTTGACTATTACACTTGTCAATGATACTGATGTACTCACCTAATTGTGCTTGCGGGGGTTGAGCTTTGGTCCTATGGTCCCGCCTCTCAACTGTCAGTCAACTGGTGTACAGATTCCTGAGCCTACTGGGCTCTATCATATCTGCATTTAAAACTGTGTATGGAGTCAGCCTCCACCACATCACTGCCTAATGCATTCCATCTGTTAACTACTGACATTGAAAAAGTTCTTTCTAACGTCCCTGTGGCTCATTTGGGTACTCAGTTTCCACCTGTGTCCCGTTGTTCGCGTACCACCAGTGTTGAATAGTTTATCCTTGTCTAACCTTTTAATACCCCTGAGGATTTTGTAGGTTGTGATCATGTCTCCCCTTACTCTTCTGTCTTCCAGTGTCGTAAGGTGCATCTCTCGCAGCCTTTCCTCGTAACTCATGCCTCTTAGCTCCGGGAGTTGTCTAGTGGCATACCTCTGAACTTTTTCCAGCTTCGTCTTGTGCTTGATAAGATACGGGCTCTATGCTGGGGCCGCATACTCCAGGATTGATCTTACATATGTTGTATACAAGATTCTGAATGATTCCTTACTCAGGTTCCTGTATGCTGTTTTGATGTTAACCAGTCTCGCATATGCCGCAGACGTAATTATTTTTATGTGGGCTTCAGGAGACAGGTTTGGTGTGATATCATCCCCTAGATCTTTCTGTTTCATGAAGTACCTCATCTCCCATTCTGTATCCTGTGTCTGGCCTTCTGTTTCGCCGCCTTGTTTTATGACTTTGCATTTGCTTGGGTTGAACTTGAGCAGCCATTTGTTGGCCCATTTATTCAATCTGTCCAGGTCATCTTGTAGCCTCCTCCTCTGTTTCAATCCTCATAATTTTTGCGTCATTAGCAAACATTGAGAGAAACGAGTCTATACCCTCCGGGAGATCATTTACATATATCAGAAACAATATAGGTCCAAGGACTGACCCCTGCGGGACTCCACTTGTGACGTCTCGCCATTCTGAGACCTCCCCCCTCACAGTGACTCGTTGTCTTCTGCTGCTTAGGTACTACCTTATCCAATGGAGTATTTTCCTTTTCACTCCAGCCTCTATCTCCAGCTTTTTCACTAGCCTCTTGTGTGGCACTGTATCAAAGGCTTTCTGGCAATTAAAAAATATGCAGTCTGCCCATCTCTCTCTTTGCTGCCTGGTCGTAGAATTCAATTAACCCTGTGAGGCAGGACTTGCCATCCATGAACCCATGTTGATGCTGGGTTACAAAGTAACTTCGCTCCAGATGTTCCACTAGCTTTCTTCGCACAATCTTATACATCAGCTTGCATGGTATGCAGGTTAGGGACACTGGCCTGTAGTTCAGTGCCTCCTGTCTATCCCCTTTCTTGTATATCGGGAATACATTAGCTGCTTTCCAAATTTTTAGCAGTTCCCCTGTTGCCAGTGATTTTTTATACACTATGGAGAGTGGTAAGCACAGTGCTTCTGCTCCTTCCCTTAGTATCCAAGGGGAGTTTCCATCTGGGCCCATAGCCTTTGTCACATCCAACTCTAGTAAACACTTCCTTACTTCCCTGCTGGTAATCTCAAACACTTCCAGTGGTTCCTGCTTAACTATTCCCTCTCTTGTCTCTGGAATTTCTCCTTGCTCTAAGGTGAAGACCTGGAATTTCTTATTCATTTCCTCACGCATCTCCTTATCGTTTGTAGTGAATCATATTGCCCTTATCCTTAATTTCATTACCTGTTCATTTACTGTTGTTTTTCTCCTGATGTGGCTATGCAGCAATTTAGGTTGAGTTTTTGCCTTGTTCGCGATGTCATTTTCGTATTGTTTTTCTGCCTCTCTTCTCATCCTGACATATTCATTCCTGGCATTCTGGTATCTTTCTCTGCTCTCCAGTGTCCTGTTATTCCTATAGTTTCTCCATGCCCTTTTACTTTGCTGCTTAGCTAGCCTACATCTCTGAATAAACCATTGGTTTCTCATCTTCATTTCGTGGTCTTCCTTTTGGACTAGGACATACTTGTTTGCTGCCTCCTTGGATTTCTGCGTGACGTAGTCCATCATATCTTGGGCCGTCTTTCCCCTGAGCTCTGTTTCCCATGTTATATCTGTTTGGAATCTTCTCATCTCCTCATAGTTACCCTTACGGAATGCCAGCCTTTTGTTTTTAGTACCCCTACTCGAGTGTGAGTGTGTGTGTGTGTGTGTGTATTCACTTAGTTGTATTCACCAAGTTGTGTCTGCGGGCATTGAGCTTTGGCCCCCTACTTGTGTAGGGGGGCCAGGGAGGCCTGGCCCCCCCCCTCCACACACACAGAACAGAACCGCATGGAGGACCAGATGTTGTTGGTAGATGTTCTCCCAACCGCATGTTGGGAGAACAGAGACCCGCATGGAGGACCAGAAACATGGAGAGCTAAGCTGCTGGACGTGACAACAAGAAACTTTCTAAGCCAGCACGTCAAGGATTCAACAAGAATGAGAGGAGAAGATGAACCAGCAATGCTTGATCTGATATTTACCCTAAATGAGTGGGATCTAAGGGAAGGCAAGATGGAAGCACCCTTGGGAATGAGTGATCACAGTGTATTGAACGTTGAGTACCTGGTAAAGCTAGGAATTATCCCCCCCCCGAAAAAGAAGTATGAAGCAAAAGGCTGGCATACCGAAAGGGAAATTATGAGGAGATGAGAAGCTTCCAAAGAGAAATACCTTGGGACACTGACCTCAGAGATAAGTCTGTACAAGATATGATGGACTATGCCACTCAAAAGTGTCAGGAGGCAGTAAGCAGATACATCCCGGCCCAAAAGGAAAAATCCGAGAAGCAAAAGAAGACTCCATGGTATAATAAGGCATGTATGGAAGCAAAGAAACTGAACAAAAGGGCGTGGAGGAATTTCCGGAATAACAGAAAACCAGAAAGCAGAGAGAGATACCAGAGAACCAGGAATGAGTATGTAAGGGTGAGAAGAGAAGCAGAGAAAAGTTATGAAAATGATATAGCAAACAAAGCCAAGACCGAACCAAAGCTACTCCACAGTCACATCAGAAGGAAAACAGTGAAATAACAGGCTGTGAAACTTAGAACAAGCAAGGACAGGTATACAGAGCAAGACAAAGAGGTGTGTGATGAACTCAACAAGAGGTTCCAAGAGGTCTTCACAACAGAACAAGGCGAGGTCACTGTGCTAGGAGAAAGGGAAGTAAACCAGGCGGACTTGGAAGAGTTCAAAATTACGAGATAGGAGGTCAAGAGACACCTGCTGGATCTGGATGCTAGAAAGGCAGTTGGTCCAGACGGGATCTCGCCATGGGTACTGAAAGAGTGTGCAGAGGCACTTTGCTTGCCACTCTCCATAGTGAATAGTAGGTCACTGGAGACGGGAGACCTACCAGAAATATGGAAGACGGCGAATGTGGTCCCAATATACAAAAAGGGTGACAGGCAAGAGGCACTGAACTACAGGCCAGTGTCCTGGACTTGTATACCATGCAAGGTGATGGGGAAAATCGTGAGAAAAAACCTAGTAACACATCTTTTTTTTTCTGGAGAGAAGGGACTTCGTGACAAATCGCCAACATGGGTTCAGGGAGGGTAAATCTTGCCCGACTGGCTTAATAGAATTCTACGACCAGGTGCCAAAATTATGAGAAGGATTAAGACAGAAGAGGACTGTTTGAGGCTTCAAGAACACCTAGACAAACTGAAGAAATGGTCGACCAAATGGTTGTTAGAGTTTAACCCAACCAAATGTAATGGAATGAAGATAGGTGTAGGGAGCAGGAGGCCAGATACAAGGTATCATCTGGGAGATGAAATACTTCAAGAGTCAGAGAAAGAAAAAGAGTTGGGAGTTGATATCACGCCAGACCTGTCTCCTGCAGCCCATATCAAGAGGATAACATCAGCTCCATATGCCAGGCTGGCCAACATACGAACGGCATTCAGAAACTTGTGTAAGGAATCATTCAGAACTTTGTATACCACATATGTCAGGCCAATCCTGGAGTATGCAGCCCCAGCATGGAGTCCATATCTAGTCAACGATAAGACTAAACTGGAAAAGGTTCAAAGGTTTGCCACCAGAATAGAACCCGAGCTGAGAGGTATGAGCTACGAGGAGAGACTACGGGAATTAAACCTCACTTCGCTGGAAGACAGAAGAGTTAGGGGGGACATGATCACCACATTCAAGATTCTGAAGGGAATTAATAAGGTAGATAAAGACACTATTTAACACAAGGGGCACACGCACAAGGGGACACAGGTGGAAACTGAGCGCCCAAATGAGCCACAGAGATATTAGAAAGAACTTTTTTAGTGTCAGAGTGGTTGACAAATGGAATGCATTAGGAAGTGATGTGGTGAAGGCTGATTCCATACACAGTTTCAAGTGTAGATATGATAGAGCCCAATAGGCTCCGGAATCTGTACACCTGTTGATTGACGGTTGAGAGGCGGGACCAAAGAGCCAGAGCTCAACACCCGCAAACACAACTAGGTGCAACCCGTTCTCATACAAGACAGCACATATATGACTTAATGCTTAAAGTCAATATGTTGAATGTGATTTAGTACATATGTGATATATTCCCAGTTACCTTTTTTACCAAGGCCCAAACTCTTCCTCACGAACCAATTTACGTCTCACAGCACCCGTCCATCAACGTAGATAGCAGAATAGTCGCGATTGGTTCAATGATAATAAAAATTGTAGTTTTCAGGTCCCACATGGGTTGTGAAATTTACCTTCTATTGTCCATGCTCTTAGAATATTACAGATCAGCTACATCCTATTGAAGGCTCGTAGTTTTGTTTTGAGAAATATTAGTTGTTCTTAGTAAATTATAATAAGCACTATAAATTATTACATAGAATAACAGTGCTTCACCAATCAATATTTTATACCATAGTTTGCGCTTTAAAAGTCTTTAAAGAATGTTTTGTAGGAACGCTAACAGAAAACAATGTTACGTTGGAATGTTTATGGGGTAAACTACTGCAAACAGCATGGTATGGTGTCTACTATACCAAATATTGGATGGGTATAGGGTCCACTACCACCTGTTAGGTGGGTAAGGGGTCCAATACCACCCGCAGGATGGGTATGGGGGTCACATCCACCCACAGGATGAGTATGGGGATCACTTCCACCCACAGGAAGGGTATGGGGTCCAATACCATCCAGTGGATGTGTATGGCGTCCACTACCACCCACAGGATGGGTATGGGGCTCACAACCACCCACAGGATGGGTATGGGGTTTAATACCATCCACAGGATGAGTATGGCGTCCACTATCACCCACAGGATGGGTATGGGGCTCCAACCACCCACATAATAAGTATGGGGTCCAATAACACCCACTGGATGTGTATGGCGTCCATTGCCGCCCACAGGATGAGTATAGGGTCCAGTATCGCCCACAGGATTAGTCCACTGCCGCCCACAGGGTCGGTTGGGGTCCAATACCGCCCACAGGGTTGGTAGGGGGTCAACTGCCGCCCACAGGGTCGGTAGGGGGTTCACTACCGCCCACAGGGTCGGTATGGGGTCCACTGCCACCCACAGGGTCGGTAGGGCGTCCACTACCGTCCAAGGGTCGGTAGGGGTCCACTGCCGCCCCAACCCGTTCTCGCAAATTCGTAAAGTCAATATTGACTTATTAACTACGTGCATAGGTGATATACTAAACATAATAGATACCCTTAAAAAGATTCATAGAAAACACCGACCTTACCTAACCTTGTTAGTATCTTAAGATAAGCATCTTATTGCTTCGTAATTACAATTATTACTTAACCTATACCTATTATAGGTTAGGTAATAATTGTAATTACGAAGCAATAAGATGCTTACCTTAACATACTAAGTAGGTTAGGTAAGGTCGGTGTTTTCTACGAAGCTTTTCAAGGGAAACTATTATGTTAAGTATGTCACCTATGCACATATTTAATAAGTCAATATTGACTTATTAAATTTGCGAGAACGGGTTGGCCGCCCACAGGGTCGATATGGGGTCCACAGGGTCGGTAGGGGGTCCGCTATCGCCCACAGGGTCGATATGGGGTATATATATATATATATATATATATATATATATATATATATATATATATATGTATATATATATATATATATGTATATATATATATATATATATATATATATATATATATATATATATATATATATATATATATATATATATATATATATATATATATATATATATAGTATTATACCTTTGCAATAATGTACCAATGTGTGTATTTTCATAACCCATTTTAAATACTTGAAAAATATATAACTACATAGTGAATGCAAGTCAATGTATATTTATATATTTATTTATTTATATACAAGAAGGTACATTGGGTTAGAGAGATTACATAGCATAGTAATACATACATAGCAATGTTTAATAGTCAACAAAATAAAATCCAGCCCATCAACCGTGAAGAGCTCAGTCCCCCAGGGTACTGTGCTTGCTCCAGTACTTTTTCTCGTCCTCATTTCGGACATAGACAAGAACACAACCTATAGCACTGTATCATCCTTTGCAGATGACACTAGGATCTTCATGAGAGTTGGCAACATAGAGGACACGGCAAACCTCCAGTCAGATGTAGATCAGGTCTTTCTATGGGCTACAGAAAATAATATGGTGTTTAACGAAGATAAGTTCCAGCTCATGCGCTATGGAAAAAATGAAAATATAAAAACGGAAACCACGTACAAAACTCAGGCAAATCATAACATAGAACGAAAAGGCAATGTAAAGGATCTGGGTGTACTCATGTCGGAAGACCTTACCTTTAAAGAACACAATAAAGTAGCCGTCACAACTGCAAGAAAAAGGACAGGTTGGATAACAAGAACTTTTCACACTAGAGATGCTATACCGATGATGATACTTTTCAAAACGCTTGTGCTCTCTAGAGTAGAGTACTGCTGCACAATGACAGTACCTTTCAAAGCTGGAGAAATTGCTGACCTGGAGAGCGTGCAGAGATCCTTTACTGCTAGAATCCACTCAGTAAAACATCTAAACTACTGGGACCGACTAAAGAGCCTAAAACTGTACTCCCTTGAGCGCAGGCGGGAGAGGTACATAATAATTTACACGTGGAAAATATTAGAGGGGCTGGTCCCAAACCTGTACACAGAAATAACATCACATGAGACCAGAAGACATGGCAGGATGTGCAGAATACCCCCGTTGAAAAACAGAGGTGCAACTGGTACTCTGAGAGAGAACTCTATCAACATCAGAGGTCCGAGACTGTTCATCACGCTTCCACTACACATAAGAGGCATAACTGGCCGAATGAAAAGCATGAATGTACAAAAGGGTAGAGGGAAGGGAAATGACTATGAACCGCACGGAGTACAGCATCCCTCCGCACCAAATTGAAGGCATTTTTTAAATCTAGCTTGATAAGGGCCTTTTCGTCTGTGATGTTGGCGATGAAGGCTCGAGCTGCATGGGCTGCCGCCTCACACCCTTGTGGAATGCCAAACCCGAGCTGTTTTGGCTTCAGCATGTTGGCCGCTGCATCACTAACTGTTCTTGCAGCTGCCTTTGCGATGAGACGCCGGAGAGAATTGCCCACAGCTATTGGCCTGATCCCTCCATCCTTTTTCTTTAGAGCACAGAGAGATGCTCCAAAAAAGATAGGTCTTATGGACGCTGGTATGTTGCCAGCTAGACATGTGTTGGTGAATCTGGTTAGTTCCACCAAGAGGTTCTTTGCAATGTCACCCAGTGCAGGGTTGAGCATTTGCTTGAGGTGGTTGGGTTTTAGTCCTGTGAACCCACCTGCTGATCCTGTAGGGAAGGACATGGCTGCTTTATGGACCACAGATTCAGCCACCCAGAGAGGTTCTGCTCCGGTAGCCCCCACTTGTACAATGTCGTCCTCACGCGGAGCCCTGGGTGGGTGTTTCTCCCTTAGGGCTTGAGCTGTTGCGGCATCTCTGTCGGCAATTGAGTCCTCACTGGTGATGGCTCTTATTGCGCCAATAGCGTTTCCTTCTTCTATTTTCTTGGTGACTGATGTTCTGATTTTTGATGTCTCGGATATGCCACTGTTGCTCTTCCTGCCGTGGGTGTTTCTCGCGCGAGTGGGAAGGCGCACCTGGTTGTCCTCCCTGGGAAAATCATTTATAGCTTTGATGACTGAGGCAGCTAAGGTTTTGTCTCTCCTTGCAGGGGTGGCTAGACATATGTTGCCAAACATTAGGAGGTTGTGCCATGCTTGGGTCGTTCCAGGAGAGTCGTTGACCTTTCTCAGGAGGGCAGATAATTTGGCTGCTGCATGGGGGCGGGCTGCTTTAGGGATGTGTTGCAAGGTTCTGGCCGATGTTGCTTTAATAGCTTCTAATAAATTTTCTGTGGGAAAGAAGGTCTGGGAGGTGTTTTGCCTTACGGGCGGTGTGGGCTGTTGATTGCTGTTCTCCCTGGGAGGGCGCCCAGAACCCAAACACCTGGCTCCGTTGTGGTAATGAAGGCGCACATTATCGTCACTCAACCGGATATAGCATACCCTGTCACACGTCTGACATCTACCTTGTCTACCCCTGCTTGATGGCTCATCTTGGCTTGGAGAAGTCTGGCTATCTGTTGAGAGCTGCGACATGGGCGGGCGCTGGGCGGGCGCTGGGCGGGCGCTGGGCGGGCGCTGGGCGGGCGCTGGGCGGGAAGGTGGACGGCGGGTGGAGACTGGAGGGTGGGCGGCGGTTGGAGGCTGGGGGGGTGATCAGCTGGCCGTGGCACTTACTACTCAGGTGAGTGGTAATACATATACGTCCTCTATACAAAGTGTATATATGCAAAGTATATATATATGTGCATATATATATATATATATATATATATATATATATATATATAATGTATATATATATATGTATATATATATATATATATTCACATATATATATTTATATATATATATATATATATATATATATATATATATATATATATATATATATATTCATATATATATATATTTATATATATATATATATATATATATATATATATATATATATATATATATATATATTCATATATATATATTTATATATATATATATATATATATATATATATATATATATATATATATATATATATATGTCGTACCTAGTAGCCATAACGCACTTCTCTGCCTACTTTGCAAGGCCCGATTTGCCTAATAAGCCAAGTTTTCCTGAATTAATATATTTTCTCTAATTTTTTCCTTATGAAATGATAAAGCTACCCATTTCATTATGTATGAGGTCAATTTTTTTTTATTGGAGCTAAAATTAACGTAGATATATGACCGAACCTAACCAACCCTACCTAACCTAACCTAACCACTCTCTATAGGATAGGTTAGGTTAGGTAGCCTAAAAAGCTAGGTTAGGTTAGGTTAGGTAGGTTAGGTAGTCAAAAAACAATTAATTCATGAAAACTTGGCTTTTTAGGCAAATCGGGCCTTGCATAGTTGGCCGAGAAGTGCGTTCTGGCTACTAGGTACGACATATATATATATATATATGTATATATATATATATATATATATATATATATATATATATATATATATATATATATATATATTTATATCTTACGCACCAAAATTTCTCGCCGAGCACGAAGCCGTGAAGTCCATGCCATCTTTGAGTCTGCCCTTGAAAATCCCACACGGACAACACCATCTAGTGATGACGGGAAATGCCGGCAATAAGTCCTGGATGCCTGTCCTAGTCGGCTCGTGACGTTTCCGCTGCCGACCTCTGGTGAGGTGGCGTTTAGACAGTGAACGCCATCTATGGAGCGAAGGGGTGGACGTTTGTGTCTAAGCTAGTAAGTGATGTTTCCTAGTAATCCCATGTAGTGTCCCCATTACTGATGACATGTCTGCTTTCAGAGTCAACCTAGGACGGCTGTGAGGTACGGTGAATCAGTCTACCCAAGGCAGCCAAGGTCTCTTCACCAGTCTGCTTTGTAGAAGCTGTGAGCCACCCCCGGACGAACTCTGCTGAGTGTGTGATTGCCTGCCTGAGGAGTGGCAGTAACGGAATTCGTCGTATCCGGGGCTGGCTGGTGGAAGAGACCACCCACTGCGGTGCCGACCGAGGAGAGTAACCAGCGAGTCACACGAGGCTCCTGGCTACGGCTCGCAACCCTAGTATTTGTCGTGGAGTGGCCTAACAGCGAGGCTGACTAGTACCTGCCAGCTACAGGCTGGAATGTGGTTGTAGGCCATCATGACGAGGCACCCAGTGGGATTGTGATTAGGCTGGCCTGTGGCCAGGATGGATTCATCGTGGGTTCTGGGCCATGGAGGAGGAAACCAGGAAAGGCTACCCAGAGTGAGCATCGCCAAGTGTCCAGTGTCTTTGGAGGAAGACGAAGATGTATATACTGTGTAGAATAATGCCCTTTTGTGACTTTAATTTACACTTGGTGTTGGGAAATTATATATATATATATATATATATATATATATATAATATAATATATATATATATATATATATATATATATATATATATATGTCGTACCTAGTAGCCAGAACTCACTTCTCAGCCTACTATGCGAGGCCCGATTTGCCTAATAAGCCAAGTTTTACTGAATTAATATATTTTCTCTAATTTTTTTCTTATGAAATGATAAAGCTACCCATTTCATTATGTATGAGGTCAATTTTTTTTATTGGAGTTAAAATTAACGTAGATATATGACCGAACCTAACCAACCCTACCTAACCTAACCTAACCTATCTTTATAGGTTAGGTTAGGTTAGGTAGCCGAAAACGTTAGGTTAGGTTAGGTTAGGTAGGTTAGGTTGTCGAAAAAACATTAATTCATGAAAACTAGGCTTATTAGGCAAATCGGGCCATGCATAGTAGGCTGAGAAGTGAGTTCTGGCTACTAGGTACGACATATATATATATATATATATATATATATATATATATATATATATATATATATATATATATATATAGTTCAAAACTATAATATTTAACATGAAATGACAAAGTACATTCTTCACCGCCACCACCACTTGTCCACAGCCGTCAGGTACGCTGATGAGGCATAATCACACTCGCTTGGGATATTACAGTATCACACAGTCACTTCTCTGTTTCTGAATAAAACATACAATTCAGGTAAACAGGTATTCACTCCATCACTTTATTGGACCAAGTTTTCGAAAAGTGCATTCACCACATAATGTATGTATATATGCATTCCCCCGGTGCAGAGCTGTAAGCTTACATCCTACCTTTTCAAAATACAGGACAATACTACGTGGAAATTGTAGTGTGCTATCAGTGTTCCTCTTAGCTTAATCTCGTTCCCTGGCAAATCACCGCATCTTGGGGTTAGCTTTTCCCAGCTTGTTAACACACTGTTAACACGAATGTCTTCATCTCATTACAAAGTGATGACTGATACGACCTTCGCTCTCTGTCGCTACTCATGTCAATTAACTTAAGATATAGCAGGCATAAGGATGGATGGATGCATGGATGACTGGATGCATGGATCGATGGATAGTTGGTTTTCTTCACATCAAATGTATAATTCCATTATGTAAACCTGGGTTCACTGTTAGAGTATTAAGAATGGATAGATGGATACATCGATGCCTAGATGCGTGCTTGCATCGTTGGATAGTTTGTATCCATCCATCCATCCATCTATCCTCAGCCCACCACACACTAACCATCACTGTAAACCTGGGTTCACTGTTAGAGAAAGAGACAGACAGACAGACAGACAGACAGACAGGCAGGCAGACAGACAGGCAGACAGAAAGCAGACACCCGGATAGTCTCACCACTCAATGGGAGTAGGTAGGCAGAGATGGCAATTACGGAACTTTGGGTCTTTTCCTGGTGCGGTTCACTGTTTTGCAGCCTTGCCCTTAACGTTTGACCCCTTATAAAGGATTTAGAAGTAAACACACACACACACACACACACACACACACACATAGAAAACCCCCCTACCCCAAACCCTCCCTGCCCCCACTCAAATGTTCAGCCAAATCTCCCTCCCCCCACACCCAATCCCCACCCTTCTACCCCTCCCCTCCTCCCGAGTCCTCCCTCCCCCCCTTTCCTACCCGTCCTCCCTCCCCTTTCACACCATACCCTCCCTGTCCCTCCCCCTTCACTGGATCCCCCGCCCCTCATCCCAGTATCCTCTGAGACCCTGTTATCCACCTCACAGGTCCTCACACCCATGGAACAGCCTCCCCCACCAGCAGAACACTCACCAAGGAGGCGATTTGAGAAGGGACAGAAGAAAGTGAGCCTCAAAGCGATGTACACTAACATAGATGGAATTACAAATAAAGCAAATGAGCTTGGAGAACTGGTACTAGAGGAAAACCCAGACATAATAGCCCTCACAGAAACAAAGATCACGAAAACGATAACAAATGCAGTGTTCCCACAGGACTATTATGTTATGAGGAAAGAGAGGGAAGGAAGAGGTGGGGGTGGTGTAGCTCTGCTGGTAAGAAAAGGCTGGGATTTTGAGGAGATGGTTATTCAGGGCTGTGAAGGTTTCAGTGACTTCATAGCAGGTATTGTAACAAATGGAGGGAAAAAAATTATAGTCGCAGTCATATATAATCCACCACCAAATGACAGAAGACCTAGACAGGAATATGATAGAAACAACATGGCCACCATTAACATAATAGAAAGAGCAGCTTCTGTTGCTAGCAGGAATGGATCTGGACTACTAATTATGGGAGACTTCAACCATGGGAAGATAGATTGGAAGAACAGAGACCTGCATGGAGGACCAGAAACATGGAGAGCTAAGCTGCTGGATGTGGCAACAAGAAACTTTCTAAGCCAGCACACCAAAGAACCAACAAGAATGAGAGGAGAAGATGAACCAGCAATGCTTGATTTGATATTTACCCTAAATGAATGGGATATAAGGGAAGTTAAGATGGAAGCGCCCTTGGGAATGAGTGACCACAGTGTATTGAACTTTGAGTACCTGGTAGAGCTAGGACTTATCTCCCCCCAAAAAGAACTAGGAATCAAAAAGCTGGCATACCGAAAGGGGAATTATGAACAGATGAGAAGTTTCCTAAGTGAAATACCTTGGGACACAGACCTCAGAGACAAGTCTGTACAGGGTATGATGGACTATGTTACCCAAAAGTGTCAGGAGGCAGTAAACAGGTTCATCCCGGCCCAAAGGGAAAAATCCGAGAAGCAACAGAAGAATCCATGGTATAATAGGGCATGTATGGAAGCGAAGAAACTGAACAAAAAGGCGTGGAGGAACTTCCGGAATAACAGAACACCAGAAAGCAGAGAGAGATACCAGAGAACCAGGAATGAGTATGTCAGGGTGAGAAGAGAAGCAGAGAAAAGTTATGAAAATGATATAACAAACAAAGCCAAGACCGAACCAAAGCTACTCCACAGTCACATCAGAAGGAAAACAACAGTGAAAGAACAGGTATTAAAACTTAGAACAGGCGAGGACAGGTATACAGAGAATGACAGAGAGGTGTGTGAGGAACTCAACAAGAGGTTCCAGGAGGTCTTCACAATAGAACAGGGTGAGGTCACTGTGCTAGGAGAAAGGGAGGTAAACCAGGCGGCCTTGGAGGAGTTCGAAATTACGAGAGAGGAGGTCAAGAGACACCTGCTGGATCTGGATGTTAGAAAGGCTGTTGGTCCAGATGGGATCTCACCATGGGTACTGAAAGAGTGTGCAGAGGCACTTTGCTTGCCACTCTCCATAGTGTATAGTAAGTCACTAGAGACGGGAGACCTACCAGAAATATGGAAGCCGGCAAATGTGGTCCCAATATACAAAAATGGCGACAGACAAGAGGCACTGAACTACAGGCCAGTGTCCTTGACTTGTATACCATGCAAGGTGATGGAGAAGATCGTGAGAAAAAACCTGGTAACACATCTGGAGAGAAGGGACTTCGTGACAAATCGCCAACATGGATTCAGGGAGGGTAAATCTTGCCTTACAGGCTTGATAGAATTCTACGATCAGGTGACACAGATTAAGCAAGAAAGAGAGGGCTGGGCGGACTGCATTTTCTTGGATTGTCGGAAAGCCTTTGACACAGTACCGCATAAGAGGCTGGTACATAAGCTGGAGAGACAGGCAGGTGTAGCTGGTAAGGGGCTCCAGTGGATAAGGGAGTATCTAAGCAATAGGAAGCAGAGAGTTACGGTGAGAGGTGAGACCTTCGATTGGCGTGCAGTGGACTGCACGCCAATCGTCAGCAGTGGACTCCCACAGGGCTCTGTACTCGGTCCTATCTTGTTTCTGATATATGTAAATGATCTCCTGGAGGGTATCGATTCATTTCTCTCAATGTTTGCGGACGATGCTAAAATTATGAGAAGGATTAAAACAGAAGAGGACTGTTTGAGGCTTCAAGAAGACCTAGACAAGCTGAAGGAATGGTCGAACAAATGGTTGTTAGAGTTTAACCCAACCAAATGTAATGTAATGAAGATAGGTGTAGGGAGCAGGAGGCCAGATACAAGGTATCATCTGGGAGAGGAAATTCTTCAGGAGTCAGAGAAGGAAAAGACTTGGGGGTTGATATCACGCCAGACCTGTCTCCTGCAGCACATATCAAGCGGATAACATCAGCGGCATATGCCAGGCTGGCCAACATACGAACGGCATTCAGAAATTTGTGTAAAGAATCATTCAGAACTTTGTATACCACATATGTCAGGCCAATCCTGGAGTATGCAGCCCCAGCATGGAGTCCATATCTAATCAACGATAAGACTAAACTGGAAAAGGTTCAAAGGTTTGCACATATCAGGCGGATAACATCAGCGGCATATGCCAGGCTGGCCAACATACGAACGGCATTCAGAAATTTGTGTAAAGAATCATTCAGAACTTTGTATACCACATATGTCAGGCCAATCCTGGAGTATGCAGCCCCAGCATGGAGTCCATATCTAATCAACGATAAGACTAAACTGGAAAAGGTTCAAAGGTTTGCCACCAGACTAGTACCCGAGCTGAGAGGTATGAGCTACGAGGAGAGACTACGGGAATTAAACCTCACTTCGCTGGAAGACAGAAGAGTTAGGGGGGACATGATCACCACATTCAAGATTCTGAAGGGAATTGATAGGGTAGATAAAGACAATCTATTTAACACAAGGGGAACACGCACAAGGGGACACAGGTGGAAACTGAGTGCCCAAATGAGCCACAGAGATATTAGAAAGAACTTTTTTAGTGTCAGAGTGGTTGACAAATGGAATGCATTAGGGGGTGATGTGGTGGAGGCTGACTCCATACACAGTTTCAAGTGTAGATATGACAGAGCCCGATAGGCTCAGGAATCTGTACACCTGTTGATTGACGGTTGAGAGGCGGGACCAAAGAGCCAGAGCTCAACCCCCGCAAACACCACTAGGTGAGTACAACTAGGTGAGTACACACACACATACACACACACACACATACACACACACACACACATATACACACACACACATATATCTATATATATATATATATATAAAAATGTCATTACACAAAAAAGTTACAATATTGATTACATACAGGGTACAAGGCTGCTTGTCATAAGTTGAATAGCTCCTCCAGCTCCTCAGATGGCGGGCACGAACCATGGATGCAGTGAGCATTTCCTCTCTGGATTGCCACACTAAGGCGCTGAAAAAAGAAAACTGGCAGCTCTGGGGTCTCTAGTTGTTTCGATTAGCTTAGACCCCAACTCCTTTAAAAAGCTAGCAGCACTTTTACCCCAGGCACCAAGCGTCTCTGAGGCAATGGGGACAAAATTGTAGTGGTGCTCAAGGTCTCTGTATTTACGTGACTTGGCCGCTTCCCGGTGATTGGCAGCTCCTCCTGCTTGTGTAGCACTGAAGTCAACATAGGTATTGGCTAAAGTTGAAAACGCAAGTGTAGTCCCACACCAACTGTCTACCATTCTTCCAGGGGTTCACCGTAATTCCGTCTGGGCGACCGACAGGCTCATCAGAGTTGCGGGACATTAGGTAACGGGGCTCTCTCTCTGCTGGACAACTGGCTGTGGTAAGGCTTCTCTTAATAATGTCATTAACCTCGCCGTGTCTTGCATGCCATCCTCCGGTCCTTTGGCAAAGAAGGCCATGCCGTCCATATCTGTCGGCCTCTGCCTCGCCGCAAATACACCTGTATTCGGTGTGGATTGGGGCAGCTAGGCATATATATATATATATATATATATATATATATATATATATATATATATATATATATATATATATATATATATATATATATATATATATATGTAATACCTGGTTGATACCAGTATTTTCCAGTGTATATATTTTGGTATCTCTCTCGTCTCCTTTCTAGTGAGTACATTTGGAGAGCTTTGAGACGATCCCAATAATTTAGGTGCTTTATTTCGTCTATGCGTGCCATATATGTTCTCTGTATTCCCTCAATTTCAGCAATCTCACCTGCTCTGAAGGGGGAAGTGAGTACTGAGCAGTACTCAAGACAGGACAACACAAGTGATTTGAAGAGTACAACCATTGTGATGGATCTCTGGACTTGAAGGTTCTCGTAATCCATCCTATCATTTTTCTGGCTGACGCAATACTTGCTTGGTTATGCTCCCTAAACGTTAGGTCGTCGGACATCATTATTCCCAAATCCTTGACATGCTGTTTTCCTACTATGGGCAGATTCGATTGTGTTTTGTACCCTGTATTATGTTTAAGATCCTCATTTTTGTCGTATCTGAGTACTTGGAATTTATCACCGTTAAACATCATGTTATTTTCTGCTGCCCAATCGGAAACTTTGTTAATATCTGTTTGTAGTTTATCAATGTCTTCAGCAGAGGTAATTTTCATGTTGATTTTTTGTATCATCTGCAAAGGATGACACGAAGCTGTGACTTGTGTTTTGTCTATATCTGATATAAGAATAAGGAACAGCAGTGGTACAAGGATTGTAGCTTGAGGTACAGAGCTTTTAACTGCGCTCGGACTCGATTTTACTTGATTGACTGTTACTCTTTGTGTTCTGTTCGACAGGAAATTGAGTATCCAATGTCCTACTTTACCAGTTATACTCATTGACCTCATTTTGTGTGCAATCACTCATGGTCACATTTGTCGAATGCCTTTGCAAAATCTGTGTATACGACATCTGCATTATGTTTTTCCTCTAATGTCTCAGTGATTTTGTCACAGTGGTCAAGTAGCTGTGAGAGGCATGATCTTCCTGCTCTAAATCCATGTTGGCTTGGATTGTGGAGGTCATTGGTTTCCATGAATCTAGTGACCTGACTCCTGATCACTCTCTCAAATACTTTTATTATGTGGGACGTTAGTGCAAACTGGTCTATAATTCTTTTGCAATGCTTTGCTACCACCCTTGTGTAGAGGGGCAATGTCTGCTGCTTTTAGCTCATCTGGTATCTCTCCTGTGTCCAAGCTCTTCCTCCACACTAATGAGTGCCTATGCTACTGGCACTTTGCATTTCTTTATAAATATTGAATTCCATGAGTCTGGACCCGTGGCTGAGTGTATGGGCATATTGTCAATTTCTTTTTTCAAAATCTGCCATGCTCGTGTTGATATCAGTTATATTTACAGGTGTTTGAGTATCATTCATAAAGAAATTGTCCGAATCTTCCACTTTCATGCTGAGTATCGGAGTGCTAAACATGTCATCATACTGCTTTTTTAGGATTTCACTAATTTCTTTGTCATCCTCAGTGTATGAACCTTTACTATTACGAATAGGTCCAATACTGGCCGGGTTTTCGCTTTTGGTTTAGCATATGTGAAGAAATATTTTGAGGTTTTCTTTATTTCTTGAATTGCTTTCTCTTCAAGTTGCCTTTCTTCAGTCTGATAGGAATGCTTCAGTCTCTGTTCGGTTTTTTCAATCTCCCTGTTTAAATTATTTCTTCTTTGTATGGAGGGTCGTGTCTGCTTAAGCATTTCCGTTAATTTTTTCCTCCTTTTGTAATGTCGCCTGCATTCACTTTCTACATTGGACCTCTTTCTGGCTTTCCTCAAAGGAACATGATTCAGACAGACTTCATATGCTTCAGAAGTCAGTTTTCTATTCCTTCTTGAGGTTATCTTGAGATGATTTCGGGGCTTTAGTGTCCCCGTGGCCCGGTCCTCGACCAGGCCTCCACCCCCAGGAAGCAGCCCGTGACAGCTGACTAACACCCAGGTACCTATTTTACTGCTAGGTAACAGGGGCATAGGGTGAAAGAACTTTGCCCATTGTTTCTCGCCGGCGCCTGGGATTGAACCCAGGACCACAGGATCACAAGTCCCGCGTGCTGTCCGCTCGGCCGACCGGCTCCCAACTCCCGGCTCCTACGGCTTCCTTGTGTAGGATTTTTTTTTATTTCTTAGAACAATATACATATATGTATATATATATATATATATATATATATATATATATATATATATATATATATATATATATATATATATATATACATACATATATATTAGTATATTTTGGTAGCAGTCT
The DNA here is from genome assembly GCF_040958095.1 of Procambarus clarkii. NCBI lineage: Eukaryota > Metazoa > Arthropoda > Malacostraca > Decapoda > Cambaridae > Procambarus > Procambarus clarkii. Next base: position 169,123 of record NC_091157.1, read on the forward strand.
TTTCCTGTAGACATATATTATTAAATATGACCGAAAAAGTAAGATTAATAATTCTAACACAAATTTTCTCGATCTTTCTTATGTTTCTTTTCACTGTTGATGGTAATTGAAAAATCAATTCTCCAAAATTCATTTTTATTTCTAGTATGACACGACACTTGAGCGCGTTTCGTAAAACTTATTACATTTTCAAAGACTTTAGTTTACACACACACACACCTATAACTGAATAGAGATTAAACATCTTCGATTTTTTATACCTGCATTTGGGTGAGGTGATATGTTACAACAGTTTTGGATGAGGTGAAAACAAACTTTCAACACAAGCCAGAACACGAAACAATGGATATTGAAGGTAAGAATGGAAGTAATTGCAGAGGGCCTATTGGACCATATTTCTTGATGCTTCTATATTGGAGCGGAGTCTTGAAGTGGGTAGAATATAGTTGTGCGTTAATTGGCTGTTGATTGCTGGTGTTGACTTCTTGATGTGTAGTGCCTCGCAGATGTCAAGCTGCCTGCTATCGCTGTATCTATCGATGATTTCTGTGTTGTTTGCTAAGATTTCTCTGGTGATGGTTTGGTTGTGGGAAGAGATTATATGTTCCTTAATGTAGCCCTGTTGCTTATGCTTATGCATAAGTTTTGCCTCCTGGTCAAAACGTTTTGTGCTACTGGTGACGTATCTTGAATGTAGCATCTTATACTTGTAGACTTAACGTAACTTTAGGTAGGGAAGAGCAGGCTCAATCTCTCTTGAAAGAGATTATCGTCACAACTCCCCCGAAGCCTGCACTTCCGGGTGAAGTTACGTCTTCAGTTGGTAGAGTAGTAGGTGGAGCTGTCTCTACCTCATAAACTCTGGAGAGGGCGTCTGCTATGATGTTGTCAGAACCTTTGATGTAGAAGATCTCCAGGTTGAAATTCTGCAGATATAAAGCCTATCGTAGAAGCCGTTGATTGTTGAATTGGGCTTGCTGCTGGAAGCGTAGGGGATTGTGGTCCGAGTAGATGGTGGTAGACCGAGCACCTTGCAGGTATGATTCAAAGTGCTGCAAGTTCAGGACGATGGAGAGTAGCTCCTTTTCGATCGTGCTGTAATTCTTCTTGTGTGGTTTTATCTTGTAGCTGTAGTAGCTAACAGGTAGAACCTCCTCGCCTCGTTGTTGCATCAGGACGCCCCCGATGCTGGTACCACTGGCGTCGACATGGAGGATGAAAGGCTTCGTGATATCTGGCAAGGCGAGAATGGGATTAGAACAGAGCAGGAATTTAAGTTGTTCAAAAGCAATGGTCTGCTGAATGGTCCAATTATACCGTTGCTTGGGGCTGGTTAAAGTGATCAATGGTATCGCCACCGTACTAAAGTTCTTCACAAACCTACGGTAGTAGGAGGCAAGACCAAGGAAGCGCAGGAGCTGCTTCCTGGTGGTAGGCTGTGGGTAATGCTGGATGGCTTGATTGTGTGTGTCTAACGGAGCTATGCTGCCACTTCCTATCTCATGACCAAGATAACGCACTTTACCTTTAGCAAAGGTGGACTTACCCAGGTTGATGGTGAGGCCGGCTGTCAGGAGCTTGGCAAACAGTCGTTGCAGCTGGAGCAGATGTTCGCTCCAGGTGTTGGTTGCCACAACGATGTCATCCAAGTAGGCGTAGGTGTTATCTAAGCCCTGGATGACGCGGTTGACAGCTCGCTGGAAGGTGGCCGGGGCATTACATAGTCCAAATGGAAAGCGTTCGTATCTGTAAAGGCCAAAGGGAGTGGTAAAGGCAGATTTTTCCTTAGCTCGCTCTGTCAAACATACTTGGTAGTATCCCTTGAGTAAGTCTAACTTTGATAGATACCGAGCATTACCAATGGCGTCAAGGATGTCATCTATTCTAGGTAATGGATAAGCATCCTTCATAGTCACAAGATTCAATTTCCGGTAATCAGTACACAACCTCACTTTACCTTGTGGTTTCGGCACCAAGATGCAGGGTGAGGCTCAAGGGGACTCACAAGGGGTGGCCAGCCCATGATCCAGGAGGTACTGTACCTCAGCACGCATGACTTCCTTTTTGCTCGGGCTGATTCTGTAGAAAGGTTGACGAATCGGCTGGGTGTCAGGGAGTAGCTGGATGTCGTGCTGAACCACATTACACTCCTGTGGATCATCGCTGAACAACTTCTGATGTTCCTTGAAGATTATGATGAGAGGAGCACTATTACTGTCCTGCAAATAGGTATGAAGATCATTAAGGATTTCCGAGTTGGAAGGCACTGACTCAGTGTCAGTGCTTTCGGGAGGAGAAGCAGGGAAGGTCTCACTGTGGAGGTATGGACCTTTAAAGGTGGATAATGATGCCAACACAGTAGGGGGAGTACCTTGATACTGCTTCAGGAGGTTGACGTGGCATAACTGGGTCTTCCGCCGCCTATCTGGAGTCTCAAGAACGTAGTTGTGATTGTTCCTGCACTCCTTGATACGGTAGGGTCCTGAAAACTTGTTTTGCAATGGAGAACCTGGGATAGGAAAATATGCCAACACGAAGTCTCCTGGTTTAAATTTCCATAGTTTGCTGCGTTGGTCAAAATTAGTCTTCATCCTCTCCTGAGCTTTCAATAGATTGTCATTAGCAAATTTACGTACTCTCTCTAGAATGTGTTTTAAGTTTTGAAGAAACTGGGGCACATTCCGAGGGTCACTGAAGGTGGCATTACGTAGAGAGTCTTTGAAAGCTTTGAGAGGAGTACGGTACTTACGTCCGTAGAGCATCTCATAAGGAGATACTCCTAGAGACTCATTGGGGAGACTTCTGAAAATGCACATAATGAGGTCAAGTTGTTTTATCCCAGTCCTTCAAGGTTTCATTGCAAAATTTCCTTAGGAGTGCTTTAGTAGTCTGATGACTACGTTCAAGAGAACCCTGTGAAGCAGGATGATAGGGGCCTGGACAGTACCTGTGTGATGTTGAACTCCTCCAGTGTCTTCTTGAAGAGATCACTGGTGAAGTTGGTGCCACAGTCGCTTTGAACCTCTCTTGGAAATCCATACTGGGTGAAGATCTTCAATAGGTGTTTCACCCACAGTAGCAGCCGTAATGTTCTTTACTGGAACTGCTATGGTGAATCTGGTGGTAGGACACATGATAGTTAGTATATAGGCGTTGCCAGAACTGGTCCGGGGTAAAGGACCAACACAGTCTATGATGAGTCTGTGGAAAGGTTCCGCAGGCACCTGGATGGGTTTTAGTGGAGCCTGGGGAATAGAGATGTTAGGTTTACCTGCCATCTGACATGTGTGACACTGTTGCACGTATTTTTTGACGTCCTTAACCATACCTGGCCAGTAGTAGTCTTGTCTGATTCCGTGGTAGGTTTTGTTAAAAACCATAGTGAGAAAGAGCTCCGTGGGCCAGGTGTAGAATATTGGGCCGTAGGCTGGTGGGAATCACTAGTAGTTCGACATTTGCCCAATCGTCGTCCTCCTGCAGCTTACTGGGTCTGTACCTGCGGTAGAGCAACTGATTCTCTAGGAAGAACCCAGGCATACTGTCAGGTTGAGTCTCAGCCTGGAAGAATAATAGTGTTAATGATTGATCTTCCCTCTGTAACTTGCGGAACTCCAAACTGGTAACATTTGGTGGTAGATTCTGAGGGTCTTGAGGGACAGCGGTAGCAGTAGAGTCAGCTGGTTGCGGGCGTGCAGCTTGTGTACGGGTGGTCACCAAAACCGGAGGAGAAACTTCATCACTTTCTTGGACCTCTGCTGAAACATATTCAAAGATGAGATTATCCATTACAGAGTTACACACCTGGGGTTTTGTCCATGATGATCAGGTTGGACGGTTGCAGATCTTCTGCCAAGTCGTTGCCCAGGAGAAGTTGCACTCCAGGCATGGGAAAAGGCTTCTCCCTGATGGCGACTTGGACTTCACCGGTCACAAAAGGACAATCCAGGTGGACTCTGGCGAGTGGATACGGAGTGGTAGCAGTGAGGTCATTGATAAGGACGGTTTCCCCGGTGTAGGTGATGTTAGGCACAGCTGATTTCAATATTATGGACTGAAGAGCCGCTGTGTCCCTCAAGATCTTCAATTTGAAACGTCCCTCCGATTCTGTACCGTTGGTAGAGACAGTTCCAGGATACAGGTGTTTGCTGAAGATAGCAAGATCATTAACATGAACACCAACATTCATCACAGGCTTACCGGACTTAGGAGGAGTCGGTTTGGGTTTAGTTGTTTCATTGCCTTTGTATTGAGCCTTCCCACATCTATCTATGGTATGTCCATAGAGTTTGCAATACTTACAATACAATTGAGAGCTTGCTTGATCTGTACCTACTTTTTCATAACTATACCAAGACTTCTTACTGGAAGGTGGTTCTGGTGTAAGCCGGTGGATGGGGCTGTAGGTGTCAGCTGATTTCGCACATTTGATGTAGTCGGTTTCTTCTTTATCTGCTAAATATAAACGGACGGAAGGGAGAACATGTCTCAAGAATTCCTCAACTAGCATGAGGTTGATGAGCTCTGAAAATTTAGAGACATGTGCTGCTTCCAGCCATTTCATGAAATATCTTTTCTTGGTATTGGCAAATTCTAGAAAGGTGGTGGTACTTGCCTTAAGATGATCACGGAATTTTCGTCTGTAGCTTTCGGTGGAGAGAAGGTAGGCGTCCAACACTGCTTGCTTCAGGGTCTGGTAGTCATTCTCAGACGCTAAGGTACTGAGAGTAACTGCAGCTTTACCTGTAAGATGCACTCTGAGAAGGGTAGACCATTGATCTGCAGGCCAGCTAAGTTTATTAGCTAGGGTCTCAAAAGTGGTAAAAAAGACATCAATCACGGCATCAATCAGTCATCAATCAGTCTCAACGAATGGTGGCATTAACTTACTTGCATGGGAGATATTGAAACTTACTGGAAGACTAGCGGTAGCTTGTTGGCGCTGAGCGTGGTGTGAAGTCTCCAACGCGAGTTCTCGTTGACGACATGTTATAGCCATCTCAGCTTGCTGTTTGTCATACTCGCATTTGTTGGGGTTTCACCTCTCTATTATTCTCTACCCTTACTCTGGGGTGAGCAATAGTTACGCTCAAGGTAACTCACCGCAGCCCTGCGGGTCTTCCCTCGATCCTCACGGCGCCACTGCACGCCAGGAGAGTCTCCCAGTCAATCTTAACGGCCTCTTATTAAGAAAGAGTGAGAACACGACTCGATCACATCGACTGTCGTGTGCCCTCCCCAACAATAGGGCTCTACGGTTAATCACAAGGTCGCCAATTGGTGTTTAAGGTGGCCAATAACACCATCAGTGGACTGGTGTATTCAGTGGTAGCCTTGGCAAGGTCATACTCAAAGATCAGGAATCAGGCAGGTACTTGTTGTTATCACTCTATATTTACCAGTATAATATAGCCACAAGATCAATGGAGGGGATGATAAAAACCAAAGAGAGTTTTGTATTTTACTTAAAATGTATGAAAGATGTCACAAAGCCAAACAATAATCAATAAATCAACTGATCCTGACTCGGCCGGTAATTCCCACGGATATTATGCGACCGCTAGAGGGCAACACTCTCCCCTCCTCATCAAGTGTCAAGAACAGCTGATCGCAATGGACTCTCCGCGCGAAATTTGCTTGTTTGCTAGATTCACGCGCTCGGTTTCTTTAAATTCTCCAATATTACTAGAAACTCGCACACTCGATATTGGCACAAATAATCCGAATTACTTAGTTACACTGTACTCAGGCTCAAACAGTCTTTTCTACAATCAATTCTACAATGATTCACTGTAATGGTCTTACACTGTTATTTATCCAACAATATATTATGAAATATTAGCACGGGAGTTTTCAGTACTTTCTCTCGTGGGCGATAACGCAATAATTCACTGTACTCACAAATGATTATTCACTGAATGAACATAGACATATATATGGTATATAAATCAATCATCAATACATGGAAAATAAATAGTTTCTGGGCACATAGCCTAACCTCCACATACTGGCATAATCTTATATATAATTTACCACTATATGTTCATATCAAAATCTATAGAAAGATATACACAACACAGTAAATTTATCACTGGTTCCTGGTGCCTGTACACACCAATAATCAACATAAATAATTCAAGTACTCTTGATAGTACTGTCTAGCACCCTGGTGCTTTACCGTGACATAGGTGAGACTTGCTCACGACATATAAAATCTTCAGGCTAGATAATATAGCCAAATAATATAGCTCACTAAAGGGGAATGGGGAGGGAACTAGAACCACCTACTTCACCCTATCCTCCGATGAGAGTCGAGATGTAGCTCCTGGTCCTCGTGTCGGGAACGCCCCCCACACTACACGTCGTCGTGTCCTACCAGAGCCTCTCGTCGTCCCACCGTTTAGCGCGTCGTCTCCGTGCCTCCTCACTGCAGGTCCGTCCTCCTCCTTGACTTCTTGAAGGTTGGAGTCGGTCTCCTGGCCGTCGTCTTCTCCCAGCAACGGCTGTCGCCTACGTCTCAGCTACAGTCGTTCGGTTTCCCCAAATAGTCCTCTCTTCCTCAGCTACCCAGTGGCTCTGTCAGCCACTACGCTGTCACGAACTGGTGAATTGCCACAGACGTCAACATACGTCACTGCACGGCTTCACTGCTACTGGCACAGTACCTGACTGGAGCACTTGTTGCTCAAATAACCGTCAATTCCCTCTTCTGGTTCAACACATGAACTAGGGAAGACTTCTCAGAGTACTGGCGGACTTCAGGTGACGCGTAAATCCACGGTAGTGGGAAACAGCTGTCCGACAGACAGGACCACTCGTCGCACGTCCGACCTCTATGACGTGTCGTGTCTCACTGATGGCGCCAGCCCGGCGCGCTGGCCGGACCCCCTTCCTTCGTGACGTCACTTTCGCCACGGGAGGTTTTCATTGGCTCCCAGTGCCACATTGCTGTCGGTGACCAATCCGGTGCCACTGACGTCACACGGTTTTGGCGGGAGATCAGGGAAGCCAGCGCCATCTTGGCTCCCTAAAGGGCCTAAACCACAGGCCAAAATATTACTATTTCGCAAATTTCTCGGCTCTCCGAGAACACTTCACTCTCTCCCATATATCAAATTGTAGCCTGCAACGTAGAGAACGCTCGGGAAAAGTAGACATGACTCTTACTGCAGGCATGGGAGAATTATAAGGGGGGGAACTCCGTCACATACCCCTCCCCTTAAAATAAGAGTCATGTCTGGTTAGTGGATGCGGGATAGGGCATCCGCTACTACGTCGTCCTTCCCCTTGATGTGCTTGACCTTGATCCTTGTCAGACTCTCAGTGCGGGTGAGACTGGTGCCGTCCGCCCTGGACCACTTACTTTCCTCCTCCGGGAGTTCTCGGTCCCTCGGTACACTCAGACCCGTCGTCCGCTGGGTTTCTCGGGACATCGTTCCGTCCTGCTTGGCGGCTCTACCTTCCACAGTGAAGAAAGGTCTCAGGCGGTCCATGCGACACACCTGTTTCTTCCGGGGTCCATCCGGCTTCCCAATCTCGTACGACACTGGACCCAACCGTCGCAGCACTCGGTATGGTCTCTTGAACCGCGACCTGGTCACTCTACCTTTACCTGGCAGCACAACCAATACTTTGGATCCGGCCTGAACATTCCTCTGCGCAGCTCTCCTGTTGTACCACTCCGACATCTTACGTTGCGCCTTCTTCAGGAGTTTCCTAGCCAGTTTCTTCGCTCGAGTGAGACGTTCTCTGAACTTCTGGACATATTTATTCACCGTTCCCACGGTTGCTCCTGGCGTCCATCGTTCCCTCATCATAGATAGCACGGCATATATAATATAGATAAATGGAAAGTAAGCCTTCTCAGGACCCACACGTCCTCCTTCGGCCTTACTAACCAATTCGGGGACCTCCCCCTGCTGTAACTCTCCGAGACGAGTGCGGCTTACCCCTGGAGAACTGGTGAGTGTCACCTGCAACTCACCATTCGGGCTACTCTCGCCCTCCACTCGTTCTCTGGGTCCTACGCAGAGGTGATCTGTTCCCAGGCTGTCAGTCGACTCCTCAGCCCCATCAGATCCACAACCTCCTGGTTCTTCGCGTTGTCTCGGTGTCACAGTACAAACTGGTATCGCCACCGGTGCGATTCCCTTCTCGTCCCCACAGGCGTTCAAATCTTCGCCTGTCTCCTCGTGTTGTTCTGGGCACTCTTCGCCTTTCACGAGATGCGGGAGGACATATCCTCCACACGCGTCATTCCCCAAGATGACCTGCGCCTCCATCTTGGGCATTGATGTACAGACTCCCACCTCTAGGGTCTGGCAGCCATATTCGGAATTTAAAGTTACCTGGTGTAGGGGCATCCTCACTGGGCCTCCCACAGTGGCCACCCGTGCCACCCCCACACTGGTACTTTCGTAACCCTCAGGGAACAGGGTTTCACTTACCAGGGTAAAGTCAGCCCCGGTGTCTCTTAGCATCTTCACTGGGATGGGGTCTGCGACCCCCATCCTTACGGTTCCTCGACACATGAATGGGTGAACTTTCTTCTCCCCATTCAGCACGGGTTCATCCCGCACTCCCTCGGCCCTCTGGTCCTCGAACATCACTAAAGCAACGTGTCCCCGCTGCTTCGGGCGTCTGCACTCCCGCGCGACGTGTCCGGGTATTCCGCAGTTGTAGCAGCGGCCCCTCGGCGGAGACCATCCGCCACCGCTCGCCTTAGCACTGCCTCCAGAGACCGTCACACCCTGTGTCTTTCCCGCCTCACTTGTCGTTTCTTTCCCTGCAGTAACAGTTCCCGAGCTCTCAGCTTGGTTCTCCCCTATCGGCTCTACCACACCTTTTGTTCCTCGGGTGTTCCAACTTGAGAAATGGGACTTGGGAGAACTCGTTCCTGCCCTCCATCCATCCGTCCTTCTATAACTCCGATCGTTTCCGACGTATGCGGGTGGTCGGTTCTGTCCCTCTCGGCGTGGGCGTAGGGCTTCTTCTAACATGTCGGCCCGGTCGGCTGCGGCCCTCAGGTCCTTTATGTCCGCCTCCTTTATCCTCATCCTGATCTCAGGAGAGAGCACGGACATAAACTTTTCCATGGCCATTAGTTCCTTGACCTCTTCGACCGACCTTGCTTCTTCAGAGTCCAGCCACTTAAGGAGCTTTCTTTCAATGTCCCTCGCCGTCTCCGCATACGATTTTCCTGGCAACCGGGTACATTCTCTAAACCTCTTTCTGTAACACTCTGGCGTGAGCTTAAAGGAACGGAGCACAGCTCGTTTTACCGCATCGTAGTTAGTGCATTCTTGGAAGTCGAGCATGGTGAAGGCTTGGCGAGCTTCCCCTGTGAGCCTCCCTTGGACCAACTCCGCCCACTCCGCCCTCGGCCACCTCTTCATAGCAGCAACTCTCTCAAAGTGATCGAAGAAACTTTCGGCTTCACTAGGCACAAAGACCGGCAGGTCTCGTTCCCTCACTCGTCGGTCTTCCTGTGGCGGGGCAGGGGCACCTAGTCCCAGTTCAGCTCGCTTCAGCTCCACCTCCTGGTTGGCTTCTATTTCCATTTGTCTCAGCCTAACTTCTTGCTCTCGTTCTTCCCTGCGTAGCTGTGCTTCTCGTTCTTGCTCTTCCCGGCGCAGCTGTGCTTCTCGTTCCTCACGCTTCGTCTGTGCTTCTCGCTCCTGTTCTTCCCGGAGCAGCTGTGCTTCTCGCTCTTGCTCTTCCCGGCGCAGCTGTGCTTCTCGCTCCTCACGCTTCATCTGTGCTTCTCGCTCCTGTTCTTCCCGGCGCAGCTGTGCTTCTCGCTCTTGCTCTTCCCGGCGCAGCTGTGCTTCTCGCTCCTCACGCTTCATCTGTGCTTCTCGCTCTTGCTCTTCTTTGCGCTGTTGTGCCTCTTCTCTCCTCAGCTGCGCTTCTGCTTCTCGCTCTTCTTTGCGCTGCTGTGCTTCTCGCTCTTCTTTGCGCTGCTGTGCCTCTCGCTCTTCTTTGCGCTGCTGTGCCTCTAGCTGCAGCTTCATTATTTCCAGCTTAATGCTGTGCCTGCTGCCGCTGGATCCCCTGCTGCTTCCACCAATACTCAGGTGTTCACCCTCACTGGCAGGTGTTTGGGGCCGTTCCTCCCCCAAAGCTTCGTCTCGAGCCTTTAGCTGAGCCATTATCTCTAGTCTTCTTTCACCAACTCGGGCAGATTTCAGCTTTATTCCAAAATGATCCGCTATAGCCTGTAACTGTGCCTTGGTGCACTCTTCCAGCACCTGTTCGTCTCTAGAGTCAATAAACCTGGTTACTTTATCATCCTCCATCTTGTGCTATGAGTGTTAACCTGCACCTGATCTCTAACACCACTGCCAAGTACCACTGCAACCTTTACTCCGATCTATATCCTGGCAAGGTCGCCAATGTTGGGGTTTCCACCTCTCTATTATTCTCTACCCTTACTCTGGGGTGAGCAATAGTTACGCTCAAGGTAACTCACCGCAGCCCTGCGGGTCTTCCCTCGATCCTCACGGCGCCACTGCACGCCAGGAGAGTCTCCCAGTCAATCTTAACGGCCTCTTATTAAGAAAGAGTGAGAACACGACTCGATCACATCGACTGTCGTGTGCCCTCCCCAACAATAGGGCTCTACGGTTAATCACAAGGTCGCCAATTGGTGTTTAAGGTGGCCAATAACACCATCAGTGGACTGGTGTATTCAGTGGTAGCCTTGGCAAGGTCATACTCAAAGATCAGGAATCAGGCAGGTACTTGTTGTTATCACTCTATATTTACCAGTATAATATAGCCACAAGATCAATGGAGGGGATGATAAAAACCAAAGAGAGTTTTGTATTTTACTTAAAATGTATGAAAGATGTCACAAAGCCAAACAATAATCAATAAATCAACTGATCCTGACTCGGCCGGTAATTCCCACGGATATTATGCGACCGCTAGAGGGCAACACTCTCCCCTCCTCATCAAGTGTCAAGAACAGCTGATCGCAATGGACTCTCCGCGCGAAATTTGCTTGTTTGCTAGATTCACGCGCTCGGTTTCTTTAAATTCTCCAATATTACTAGAAACTCGCACACTCGATATTGGCACAAATAATCCGAATTACTTAGTTACACTGTACTCAGGCTCAAACAGTCTTTTCTACAATCAATTCTACAATGATTCACTGTAATGGTCTTACACTGTTATTTATCCAACAATATATTATGAAATATTAGCACGGGAGTTTTCAGTACTTTCTCTCGTGGGCGATAACGCAATAATTCACTGTACTCACAAATGATTATTCACTGAATGAACATAGACATATATATGGTATATAAATCAATCATCAATACATGGAAAATAAATAGTTTCTGGGCACATAGCCTAACCTCCACATACTGGCATAATCTTATATATAATTTACCACTATATGTTCATATCAAAATCTATAGAAAGATATACACAACACAGTAAATTTATCACTGGTTCCTGGTGCCTGTACACACCAATAATCAACATAAATAATACAAGTACTCTTGATAGTACTGTCTAGCACCCTGGTGCTTTACCGTGACATAGGTGAGACTTGCTCACGACATATAAAATCTTCAGGCTAGATAATATAGCCAAATAATATAGCTCACTAAAGGGGAATGGGGAGGGAACTAGAACCACCTACTTCACCCTATCCTCCGATGAGAGTCGAGATGTAGCTCCTGGTCCTCGTGTCGGGAACGCCCCCCACACTACACGTCGTCGTGTCCTACCAGAGCCTCTCGTCGTCCCACCGTTTAGCGCGTCGTCTCCGTGCCTCCTCACTGCAGGTCCGTCCTCCTCCTTGACTTCTTGAAGGTTGGAGTCGGTCTCCTGGCCGTCGTCTTCTCCCAGCAACGGCTGTCGCCTACGTCTCAGCTACAGTCGTTCGGTTTCCCCAAATAGTCCTCTCTTCCTCAGCTACCCAGTGGCTCTGTCAGCCACTACGCTGTCACGAACTGGTGAATTGCCACAGACGTCAACATACGTCACTGCACGGCTTCACTGCTACTGGCACAGTACCTGACTGGAGCACTTGTTGCTCAAATAACCGTCAATTCCCTCTTCTGGTTCAACACATGAACTAGGGAAGACTTCTCAGAGTACTGGCGGACTTCAGGTGACGCGTAAATCCACGGTAGTGGGAAACAGCTGTCCGACAGACAGGACCACTCGTCGCACGTCCGACCTCTATGACGTGTCGTGTCTCACTGATGGCGCCAGCCCGGCGCGCTGGCCGGACCCCCTTCCTTCGTGACGTCACTTTCGCCACGGGAGGTTTTCATTGGCTCCCAGTGCCACATTGCTGTCGGTGACCAATCCGGTGCCACTGACGTCACACGGTTTTGGCGGGAGATCAGGGAAGCCAGCGCCATCTTGGCTCCCTAAAGGGCCTAAACCACAGGCCAAAATATTACTATTTCGCAAATTTCTCGGCTCTCCGAGAACACTTCACTCTCTCCCATATATCAAATTGTAGCCTGCAACGTAGAGAACGCTCGGGAAAAGTAGACATGACTCTTACTGCAGGCATGGGAGAATTATAAGGGGGGGAACTCCGTCACACATTGTATCTCCAGGTGACGTTGTTTCGCTTCAAGCTGTAGTCGCTCACGCTCTCTGAATAGTGCAGTCTCACGTTCCTGTTCTTCTTTCCTGATTGCAGCTTCTCTTTCCCTCAGTTGTAGAGCTTCTTTTTGTTGTTAGAGGGCTTCTTTCGCCAGGGCAGCCTCTCTTTCTTGCTCTTCTTTCCTTATTGCAGCTTCTTCTTTCCTGATTTGTAGAGCTTCTTGCTGTTGCTCCCGCTCGAGTTTTGCAAGTTCGAGCTTGAGTTTCATAGTTGCCAGATCATGTTAATCTGCAATAGAATAAGTTTCTTGAGTTTCAGAGTCAATCGTCCCTTCATCTAAGAGGTGATCCATTATTAAGTTATGCAATTCATTTTGTTGGCTCCATGGGGAACATCTAGTTGATACTCGTGTGCAAGAGTTTATAATTCGGTCCTCTTGGCACGACTTAAGGTTCCTATTTCACCTGCTGGATCGTTACAAAAAGCTGGGAGACGAAACATGGTGAAAAATAGCAAATAAATGTACAACGAATACTTGTGATATGGTAAGTGTCAGTAACAGGATAACGTGGCAACTGGTAACTATCCTGTGGAATTTAATATTTAACAATTAATGTTAATTTTAGAATGGTAAATGATTAGTCAATCAAAAGCGCAGGAAATCTTGTACCCGGTACTCAATGTAAGAGAATAAGGGCAAAAAAATCCTACTAAATAAATGAAACTGATAGTTTCAAAAACACATGAAACATTTAATTGTTCCAAAAGTGAATAAGGTAGTCCAAGAATGTAGGCATACCTTGCCGAGTCTCTATAGGACAGAAGCAAGGGTTTTCCCACTAATTGAAATATGATACTTACAGAATTAGCGAACTTTGTGCTCTGAAAAAAGAAAGCTAATTCCCTACCTAAGTAAATATCATCATCTCTGACCAACGTGTAGGGGTGCGAGTGTCAACTGGTGACGAGAACTGCTGCTGAGGTCCCAACTCAGCAACGTAGTCCGTGCTAGAGGAACTATGGCCCTCTTTATCCTCCTTCGGTCGGATTGCAGAAGATAAGGTGTGCTTTGACCCGAAGACTAACCAAAGTACCAGGGTACCCAAAATGATGATCTGTCTGAGATTGAGAAATATCCTAGGGACAAAAGCTGGAAAACACGAGTAATAACACGGAGGGAGGGATGACCAATTAAGAGAATGACTGCGGCCTACAGTCACCACGTAATCCAAAGTTATCCAACACTCACTATATGCTACTCTCGGAATGCACAATACACACAGCACCATATAAATATTAAAATTAATGAAAATATTGAAAAGCAACTGTATCAAAGCCAAGTACCCTTACCACAAATTGACGTTCTGTTACTAGTACCTGAGAGAAGATCCCGGACAGGCCCCCATTAAATGTGACGGGAAAGTGTTGGAGTGTAGATGTTCGGCAGTCCTCCAATGGCAGGTGTCAATGCCTAGTCACACTTACAAAAAAAATAGACTGCATGCCTGTTTTCTGTCTGTCTGTGATAAAGTAAGGGAAGACACCCAAAACACAAAGTATGAACAATGAAACTTTAATTTTTATAGAAAACAAATTATAAACAAAGACAATCCCTTGGCAATGTACAGTGCAAAAGAACAGGTGAAAAACAATATAACATAAATGAATAATAGGAATGAAGTTACTCTACAATAATATAACGTTTAAAGGTGAAAAATAATTAGGTGCTGGGAATATTAGCGCTAGCTGCGAGACATCCAGCTGATAGACAGCGTATATCAGTTAGTTGTTCACGGCTTGAGAGCACAAGGATATTCTGACTTCAATGGCTGGATCAAGCCCAGACATCAACTCAGGTAGAGGCGCTAAGGTGCAGTGTGCAGGTGTGCAGTCGGCGAGTCACCAATCAGGACCAAGCAGGCTGGGAAGGGTAGTTGGCAGGTTGATGACGAGCCAACGTGGAGTAGGGGGGTCTTGAGTATGTTTTGCCTCCTGATCAAAACGTTTTGTGCTACTGAGAGACGTATCTTGAAGGTAGCATCTCATTCTTGTATAATGTACATAACTTCATGTAGAGAAGAGCAGGCTCAATCTCTCTTGAAAGAGATTATCGTCACAAAGTATCTATATATATATATATATATATATATATATATATATATATATATATATATATATATATATATATATATATATATATATATATATATATATATATATATATATATATATATATATATTTTGGTAGCAGTCTCCCCAATCTTTCGTACATTACGCTTCACTGTTGGAGGTAAATAAAAAATCACTTCTCCAAAATTCATTTTTATTTCTAGTCTGACGCGACACGGGCGCGTTTCGTAAAACTTATTACATTTTCAAAGACTTCACAAATACACAACTGATTAGAACTTACGTATTCTCTGATTTTATATCTACATTTGAGTGAGGTGGGAAGGGTGATGTGGCATTAACACAAGACAGAACAAGAGGGGATATTAATAGGGTATTAAAAGTATCAACACAAGACAGAACAGAAACAATGGGTATTGAATAGAAGTGTTTGTAGAAAGCCTATTGGTCCATATTTCTTGATGCTTCTATATTGGAGCGGAGTCTTGAGGTGGGTAGAATATAGTTGTGCAATAATTGGCTGTTGATTGCTGGTGTTGACTTCTTGATGTGTAGTGCCTCGCAAACGTCAAGCCGCCTGCTTCGCTGTATCTATCGATGATTTCTGTGTTGTTTACTAGGATTTCTCTGGCGATGGTTTGGTTATGGGAAGAGATTATATGTTCCTTAATGGAGCCCTGTTGCTTATGCATCGTTAAACGCCTAGAAAGAGATGTTGTTGTCTTGCCTATATACTGGGTTTTTTGGAGCTTACAGTCCCCAAGTGGGCATTTGAAGGCATAGACGACGTTAGTCTCTTTTAAAGCGTTCTGTTTTGTGTCTGGAGAGTTTCTCATGAGTAGGCTGGCCGTTTTTCTGGTTTTATAGTAAATCGTCAGTTGTATCCTCTGATTTTTGTCTGTAGGGATAACGTTTCTATTAACAATATCTTTCAGGACCCTTTCCTCCGTTTTATGAGCTGTGGAAAAGAAGTTCCTGTAAAATAGTCTAATAGGGGGTATAGGTGTTGTGTTAGTTGTCTCTTCAGAGGTTGCATGGCTTTTCACTTTCCTTCTTATGATGTCTTCGATGAAACCATTGGAGAAGCCGTTATTGACTAGGACCTGCCTTACCCTACAGAGTTCTTCGTCGACTTGCTTCCATTCTGAGCTGTGGCTGAGAGCACGGTCGACGTATGCGTTAACAACACTCCTCTTGTACCTGTCAGGGCAGTCGCTGTTGGCATTTAGGCACATTCCTATGTTTGTTTCCTTAGTGTAGACTGCAGTGTGGAAACCTCCGCCCTTTTCCATGACTGTTACATCTAGGAAAGGCAGCTTCCCATCCTTTTCCGTCTCGTAAGTGAAACGCAGCACGGAACTCTGCTCAAATGCCTCCTTCAGCTCCTGCAGATGTCTGACATCAGGTACCTGTGTAAAAATGTCGTCAACATGCCTGCAGTATATGGCCGGTTTCAAGTTCATGTCGACTAAGACTTTTTGCTCGATGGTACCCATGTAGAAGTTTGCAAACAGGACACCTAGGGGAGAACCCATGGCGACCCCATCTACTTGCTTATACATGTGCCCATCCAGGCTCAAGAAGGGTGCCTCTTTAGTACAAGCTTGGAGTAGTTTCCTCAGTTGTGTATTTGTGAAGTCTTTGAAAATGTAATAAGTTTTACGAAACGCGCCCGTGTCGCGTCAGACTAGAAATAAAAATGAATTTTGGAGAAGTGATTTTTGATTTACCTCCAACAGTGAAGCGTAATGTACGAAAGATTGAGAAAATTCGTGTTAGAATTATTAATCTTAATTTTTCGGTCATATTTAATAATATATATATATATATATATATATATATATATATATATATATATATATATATATATATATATATATATATATATATATATATTTACATATATGTATACATATATATATATATGTATATATATATATATATATATATATATATATATATATATATATATATATATATATATATATATACATATATATATATATATTATTAAATATGACCGAAAAAGTAAGATTAATAATTTTAATACGAATTTTCTCTATCTTTCTTATGTTTCTTTTAACTGTTGATGGTAATCCATAGATCAATTCTCCAAAATTCATTTTTATTTCTAGTCTGACGCGACACTTGAGCGCGTTTCGTAAAACTTATTACATTTTCAAAGACTTTAGTTTACAAACACACAACTGAAACTGAATAGAGCTTACACATCTTCGAGGTTTATATCTACATTTGGGTAAGGTGGATGGGGTGAAAAACGAACTTTCAACAATGGGTATTCAATGGGTATTAAATTCCAACACAAGACAGAACACGAAACAATGGGTATTGAATGGAAGTAATTGTAGAAAGCCTATTGGTCCATATTTCTTGATGCTTCTATATTGGAGCGGAGTCTTGAAGTGGGTAGAATATAGTTGTGCATTAATTGGCTGTTGATTGCTGGTGTTGACTTCTTGATGTGTAGTGCCTCGCAGACGTCAAGCCGCCTGCTTTCGCTGTATCTATCGATGATTTCTGTGTTGTTTGCTAAGATTTCTCTGGTGATGGTTTGTTTGTGGGAAGAGATTATATGTTCCTTAATGGAGCCCTGTTGCTTATGCATCGTTAAACGCCTGGAAAGAGATGTTGTTGTCTTGCCTATATACTGTTTTTTTTTTAGGCTTACAGTCCCCAAGAGGGCATTTGAAGGCATAGACGACGTTGGTCTCTTTTAAAGCGTTCTGCTTTGTGTCTGGAGAGTTTCTCATGACTAGGCTGGCCGTTTTTCTGGTTTTATAGTAAATCGTCAGTTGTATCTTCTGATTTTTGTCTGTAGGGATAACGTTTCTACTGACAATATCTTTCAGGACCCTTTCCTCCGTTTTATGGGCTGTGGAAAAGAAGTTCCTGTAAAATAGTCTAATAGGGGGTATAGGTGTTGTGTTAGTTGTCTCTTCAGAGGTTGCATGGCGTTTCACTTTCCTTTTTATGATGTCTTCCACAAAACCATTGGAGAAGCCGTTGTTGACTAGGACCTGCCTTACCCTACAGAGTTCTTCGTCGACTTGCTTCCATTCTGAGCTGTGGCTGAGGGCACGGTCGACATAAGCGTTAACAACACTCCTCTTGTACCTGTCCGAGCAGTCACTGTTGGCATTCAGGCACATTCCTATGTTTGTTTCCTTAGTGTAGACTGCAGTGTGGAAAACTCCGCTCCTTTCCATGACTGTTACATCTAGAAAGGGCAGCTTCCCATCCTTCTCCATCTCGTAAGTGAAACGCAACACAGAATTCTGCTCAAATGCCTCCTTCAGCTCCTGCAGATGTCTGACATCAGGTACCTGTGTAAAAATGTCGTCAACGTACCTGCAGTATATGGCCGGTTTCAAGTTCATATCGACTAAGACTTTTTGCTCGATGGTACCCATGTAGAAGTTTGCAAACAGGACACCTGGGGGAGAACCCATGGCGAAAATGAACCTCATACTCTCTGACCAAACTAAATTCCAAAGGGTAACGAAGGACACTACAGCTGAACTGAAAGCAAAGGTCAACAAATTGATCGAAACTGTGAACGCCAAGAAATCTGGACTCCACCTGCCAAAGATTATTGGGGAATATAAACCTGGATATGCGTATGGAAATGTCAAGACACACAAGCCTGGAAACCCACTTCGGCCAATCATCAGCCAGATACCCACACCCACGTACAGACTGGCGAAACGACTCAACGGCTTGCTGACTCCTTATGTCCCTTGCGCCTTCAGCCTGAAGTCTCCAAAGGAATTTGTTGACTTGTGTCGGGGAACACGGGCCACAGGGATAAGAGCCTCGTTGGACGTAGAATCTCTGTTTACCAACGTACCTGTGGATGATACAATCCGGATGATAGCCGACAGAGTGTATCGTGATCCGGTCTGCACTCCTCTTGACATACCAGAAAGCAGTCTAAGGAAACTACTCCAAGCTTGTACTAAAGAGGCACCCTTCTTGAGCCCGGATGGACACATGTATAAGCAAGTAGATGGGGTCGCCATGGGTTCTCCCCTAGGTGTCCTGTTTGCAAACTTCTACATGGGTACCATCGAGCAAAAAGTCTTAGTCGACATGAACTTGAAACCGGCCATATACTGCAGGTACGTTGACGACATTTTTACACAGGTACCTGATGTCAGACATCTGCAGGAGCTGAAGGAGGCATTTAAGCAGAATTCTGTGTTGCGTTTCACTTACGAGATAGAGAAGGATGGGAAGCTGCCCTTTCTAGATGTAACAGCCATGGAAAGGAGCGGAGTTTTCCACACTGCAGTCTACACTAAGGAAACAAACATAGGAATGTGCCTGAATGCCAACAGTGACTGCCCGGACAGGTACAACAGGAGTGTTGTTAACGCTTATGTCGACCGTGCCCTCAGCCACAGCTCAAAATGGAAGCAAGTCGACGAAGAACTCTGTAGGGTAAGGCAGGTCCTAGTCAACAACGGCTTCTCCAATGGTTTCGTGGAAGACATCATAAAAAGGAAAGTGAAACGCCATGCGACCTCTGAAGAGACAACTAACACAACACCTAATACCCCCTATTAGACTATTTTCAGGAACTTCTTTTCCACAGCCCATAAAACGGAGGAAAGGGTCCTGAAAGATATTGTCAGTAGAAACGTTATCCCTACAGACAAAAATCAGAAGATACAACTGACGATTTACTATAAAACCAGAAAAACGGCCAGCCTAGTCATGAGAAACTCTCCAGACACAAAGCAGAACGCTTTAAAAGAGACCAACGTCGCCTATGCCTTCAAATGCCCTCTTGGGGACTGTAAGCCTAAAAAAAAACAGTATATAGGCAAGACAACAACATCTCTTTCCAGGCGTTTAACGATGCATAAGCAACAGGGCTCCATTAAGGAACATATAATCTCTTCCCACAAACAAACCATCACCAGAGAAATCTTAGCAAACAACACAGAAATCATCGATAGATACAGCGATAGCAGTAGGCTTGACGTCTGCAAGGCACTACACATCAAGAAGTCAACACCAGCAATCAACAGCCAATTAATGCACAACTATATTCTACCCACTTCAAGACTCCGCTCCAATATAGAAGCATCAAGAAATTTGGACCAATAGGCTTTCTACAATTACTTCCATTCAATACCCATTGTATCGTGTTCTGTCTTGTGTTTGAATTTAATACCCATTCAATACCCATTGTTTCGTGTTCTGTCTTGCGTTGGAATTTAATACCCATTGAATACCCATTGTTGAAAGTTCGTTTTTCACCCCATCCACCTCACCCAAATGTAGATATAAACCTCGAAGATGTGTAAGCTCTATTCAGTTTCAGTTGTGTGTTTGTAAACTAAAGTCTTTGAAAATGTAATAAGTTTTACGAAACGTGCTCAAGTGTCGCGTCAGACTAGAAATAAAAATGAATTTTGGAGAATTGATCTTTGAATTACCATCAACAGTGAAAAGAAACATAAGAAAGATAGAGAAAATTCGTGTTAGAATTATTAATCTTACTTTTTCGGTCATATTTAGTAATATATGTCTACAGGAAAGAATGCTACCAAAATATACTAATATATATATATATATATATATATATATGTATGTATGCAGAATAACCACATGTGAAAAATAGAAAATGCTTTAACGCGTTTTCGGCTAATTCGCCTTCATCAGAGCGAAATAGAATCATTCTACTTTGATTCTACTTTGCTCTGATGAAGGCGAATTAGCCGAAAACGCGTTAAAGCATTTTCTATTTTTCACATGTGGTTATTCTGCATACTTGGATCAGTGTTTTTGTGATCATTGTTGCATATGTATGTATATATGAAAAATATATATATGTCGTACCTAGTAGCCAGAACGCACTTCTCAGCCTACTATGCAACGCCCGATTTGCCTAATAGGCCAAGTTTTACTTAATTAATATAGTTTCTATAATTTTTTTCCTATGAAATGATAAAGCTTCCCATTTCATTATGTATGAGGTAAAAAAAAAATTATTGGAGTTAAAATTAACGTAGATATATGACCGAACCTAACCAACCCTACCTAACCTAACCTAACCTATCTTTATAGGTTAGGTTAGGTTAGGTTACCGAAAAAGTTAGGTTAGGGTAAGTAGGTTAGGTAGTCGAAAAAACATTAATTCATGAAAACTTGGCTTATTAGGCAAATCGGGCCTTGCATAGTAGGCTGAGAAGTGCGTTCTGGCTACTAGGTACGACATTATATATATATATATATTGTGACGGTAAAGCGTTGGTGTTTGGCTGTTTCAAAAGCTGGGAGCAGGGCCTCGTCACATAACAGAAAAAAAAGAGAAGTTTGTCCTTTCGTCTGTGGTAAGGTAATGGGAAGACACACAAAACACAAAGTATATAAACAATGAAATTTTAATTACTCTAGAAAACGAGACATGGATAAAGACAATCTCATAAAATTCAGAACAGGTCAACAAACAAAACAACATGAATAATTACTGGTAATGAAAAGTTACTCTAAGACCAGAATGCAAGTTAAAATAAATCAAATAAGTGAGGTGCTGGAATGCTGGCTTCAAGCTGCCACCTCCCTTAGTACACGAAAGCCAAGGCTTAGTCTTCTAGCAAGAGATGTCAACTCCAAGGAGCACAGAGATATTCTGAGGAGTACGGCGTGCTGCTCCCCAGACGTCGACTTCTGGTGGTGGCGTGAGTGCAGGTGCGGAGAGACACCAGCCAATCAGCAACAGGCAGGCGGAGTATGAGCAGTTTGCTGGTTATGGCGGGCTGTAGCCGGTGTGTCGGGGTGTGCATGGTATGATTTGCTTCTTGGGCAAAACGTTTGGCGATACTGGTGGACATATCTTCTATATAGTATCTTGTACTTTAAAGACGTAAAGATGTAGGGAAGAGCAGGCTCAATCTCTCTTGAAAGAAATTATCGTCACAACTCTCCCCCCGAAGCCTGCGGTTCTGGAAGAAGTTACGTCTTCATGTGGTGGAGTGATAGTTGGAGTTGCTTCTACTTCATAGACTCTGGAGAGGGCGTCGGCTATGATGTTGTCAGAACCCTTGATATAGCGGATCTCCAGGTTGAAATCTTGCAGATATAAAGCCCATCGTAGAAGACGTTGGTTATTGAATTGGGCTTGATGTAAGAAGCGGAGAGGATTGTGGTCTGAGAAGATAGTGGTAGACCTGGCACCTTGTAGGTATGGAGCAAAGTGCTGGAGATTCAGGACGATGGAGAGTAGCTCCTTCTCGATAGTGCTGTAGTTCCTCTGGTGGGGTTTCAACTTGTAGCTGTAGTAGCTGACAGGTAGAACCTCCTCGCCTCGTTGCTGCATCAGGATACCACCGATGCCGGTACCACTGGCGTCGACATGTAGGATGAAAGGCTTGGAGATATCTGGTGAGGCGAGAATGGGATTAGAACAGAGGAGGAATTTGAGTTGTTCGAAAGCAACGGTTTGCTGCGAGGTCCAATTATACCGTTGCTTGGGACTGGTTAAAGTAATTAATGGTGTTGCTACCGTACTAAAATTTCTCACAAACCTACGGTAGTAGGAGGCAAGACCAAGGAAGCGCAGGAGCTGCTGCCTGGTGGTAGGCTGTGGGTAATGCTGGATGGCTTGAGTGTGTGAGTCTAACGGAGCTAGGCTGCCACTCCCAATTACATGACCCAGATAACGCACTTTACCTTTGGCAAAGGTGGACTTGCCCAAGTTGATGGTGAGGCCGGCTGTCAGGAGCTTTGTGAACAGTCGTTGCAGCTGGAGCAGATGTTCACTCCAGGTGTTGGATGCTACGACGATATCATCCAAATAGGCGTAGGTGTTATCCAAGCCCTGGATGACGCGGTTGACAGCTCTCTGAAAGGTGGCCGGGGCATTACATAGTCCGAAAGGAAGGCGTTCATATCTGAAAAGTCCAAAGGGAGTGATAAAGGCAGATATTTCTTTGGCTCGCTCTGTTAGACACACTTGGTAATACCCCTTAAGCAAGTCCACTTGGGACAAGTACTGGGCATTACCAATGGCGTCAAGAATGTCATCTATCCTTGGCAAGGGGTATGCATCCTTGACAGTCACATTATTTAATTTACGGTAATCCGTGAACAGTCTCACCTTACCTTGGGGTTTTGGCACCAAGATACAGGGTGAGGCCCAGGGGGACTAACAAGGTGTAGCCAGTCCATGATCCAAGAGGTACTGCACCTCAGCACGCATCATATATATATATATATATATATATATATATATATATATATATATATATATATATATATATATATATATATATATATATATATATATATATATATATATATATATATATATATATATATATATATATATATATATATATATATATATATATGTCGTACCTAGTAGCCAGAACGCACTTCTCAGCCTACTATGCAAGGCCCGTTTTGCCTAGTAAGCCAATTTTTCATGAATTAATATATTTTCTCTAATTTTTTTCTTATGAAATGATAAAGCTACCCATTTCATTATGAATGAGGTCAATTTTTTTTATTGGAGTTAAAATTAACGTAGATATATGACCGAACCTAACCAACCCTACCTAACCTAACCTAACCTATCTTTATAGGTTAGGTTAGGTTAGGTAGCCGAAAAAGTTAGGTTAGGTTATGTTATGTAGGTTAGGTAGTCGAAAAACAATTAATTCATGAAAACTTGGCTTATTAGGCAAATCGGGCCTTGCATAGTAGGCTGAGAAGTGCGTTCTGGCTACTAGGTACGACATATATATATATATATATATATATATATATATATATATATATATATATATATATATATATATATATATATATATATATATATATATATATATATATATATATATATATATATATATATATATATATATATATATATATATATATATATATATGTCGTACCTAGTAGCCAGAACGCACTTCTCGGCCTAATATGCAAGGCCTGATTTGCCTAATAAGCCAAGTTTTCCTGAATTAATATATTTTCTCTAATTTTTTTCTTATGAAATGATAAAGCTACCCATTTCATTATGTATGAGGTAAATTTTTTTTAATGGAGTTAAAATTAACGTAGATATATGACCGAACCTAACCAACCCTACCTAACCTAACCTAACCTATCTATATAGGTTAGGTTAGGTTAGGTAGCCGAAAAAGTTAGGTTAGGTTAGGTTAGGTAGGTTAGGTAGTCGAAAAACAATTAATTCATGAAAACTTGGCTTATTAGGCAAATCGGGCCTTGCATAGTAGGCTGAGAAGTGCGTTCTGGCTACTAGGTACGACATATATATATATATCCGTGTGAACCTATGTTCTCTTGTGAACCTCTTGGTTCACATTCTCAAGTGAACCTATGTTCACTTGAGAATGAACCATGGAGGTTCGAAACGTTGTGCAAATTATATAAATAAGTGCAATACACTCTATAGTAAATCACTTCTTTTCTTCACCTTAAAAGTACGAAAATGAGTTTTGGAGAACTCCTATTTCAATTAAGCCCTGATGCTAAGAAAATAGTTAGAGGGATAGAAGCCCTAAACCAGAAAATAATAAATACAGAATATGCGGTCATATTCAATGAAACATGTTTGAAAGAAAACCTGCTGCCAGTATACACCAATATATATATATATATTTATATATATATATATATATATATATATATATATATATATATATATATATATATATATATATATGTATATATATATATATATGTCGTACCTAATAGCCAGATCGCACTTCTCAGCCTACTATTCAAGGCCCGATTTGCCTAATAAGCCAAGTTTTCATGAATTAATGTTTTTTCGTCTACCTAACCTACCTAACCTAACCTAACCTAGCTTTTTTTGGCTACCTAACCTAACCTTACCTATAAATATAGGTTAGGTTAGGTTAGGTAGGGTTGGTTAGGTTCGGTCATATATCTACGTTAATTTTAACTCCAATAAAAAAAAATTGACCTCATACATAGAGAAAAGGGTTGCTTTATCATTTCATAAGAAAAAAATTATAGTAAATATATTAATTCAGGAAAACTTGGCTTATTAGGCAAATCGGGCCTTGAATAGTAGGCTGAGAAGTGAGTTCTGGCTACTAGGTACGACATATATATATATATATATATATATATATATATATATATATATATATATATATATATATATATGTCGTACCTAGTAGCCAGAACGCACTTCTCAGCCTACTATGCAAGGCCCGATTTGCCTAATAAGCCAAGTTTTCATGAATTAATTGTTTTTCGACTACCTAACCTACCTAACCTAACCTAACCTAACTTTTTCGGCTACCTAACCTAACCTAACCTATATAGATAGGTTAGGTTAGGTTAGGTAGGGTTGGTTAGGTTCGGTCATATATCTACGTTAATTTTAACTCCATTAAAAAAATTTACCTCATACATAATGAAATGGGTAGCTTTATCATTTCATAAGAAAAAAATTAGAGAAAATATATTAATTCAGGAAAACTTGGCTTATTAGGCAAATCAGGCCTTGCATATTAGGCCGAGAAGTGCGTTCTGGCTACTAGGTACGATATATATATATATATATATATATATATATATATATATATATATATGTCGTACCTAGTAGCCAGAACGCACTTCTCAGCCTACTATGCAAGGCCCGATTTGCCTAATAAGCCAAGTTTTCCTGAATTAATATATTTTCGCAAATTTTTTTCTTATGAAATGATAAAGTTACCCATTTCATTATGTATGAGGTCAATTTTTTTTTATTGGAGTTAAAATTAATGTAGATATATGACCGAACCTAACCAACCCTACCTAACCTAACCTAACCTATCTTTATAGGTTAGGTTAGGTTAGGTAGCCGAAAAAGTTAGGTTAGGTTAGGTTAGGTAGGTTAGGTAGATGAAAAACAATTAATTCATGAAAACTTGGCTTATTAGGCAAATCGGGCCTTGCATAGTAGGCATAGAAGTGAGTTCTGGCTACTAGGTACGACATATATATATATATATATATATATATATATATATATATATATATATATATATATGTCGTACCTAGTAGCCAGAACTCACTTCTCAGCCTACTATACAAGGCCCGATTTGCCTAATAAGCCTAGTTTTCATGAATTAATGTTTTTTCGACTACCTAACGTTTTCGGCTACCTAACCTAACCTTACCTATAAAGATAGGTTAGGTTAGGTTAGGTAGGGTTGGTTAGGTTCGGTCATATATCTACGTTAATTTTAACTCCAATAAAAAAAATTGACCTCATGCATAATGAAATGGGTAGCTTTATCATTTCATAAGAAAAAAATTAGAGAAAATATATTAATTCAGTAAAACTTGGCTTATTAGGCAAATCGGGCCTTGCTTAGTAGGCTGAGAAGTGAGTTCTGGCTATTAGGTACGACATATATATATATATATATATATATATATATATATATATATATATATATATATATATATATATATGTCGTACCTAATAGCCAGAACGCACTTTTCAGCCTACTATGCAAGGCCCAATTTGCCTAATAAGCCAAGTTTTCATGAATTAATTGTTTTTCGACTACCTAACCTGCCTAACCTAACCTAACCTATAAAGATGAGTTAGGTTAGGTTAGGTAGGGTTGGTTA
The DNA here is from genome assembly GCF_040958095.1 of Procambarus clarkii. Lineage (NCBI taxonomy): Eukaryota > Metazoa > Arthropoda > Malacostraca > Decapoda > Cambaridae > Procambarus > Procambarus clarkii. The sequence continues at coordinate 195,489 of NC_091157.1, forward strand.
GCTTCGGTCATATATCTAAGTTAATTTTAACTTCAATTAAAAAAAATTGACCTCATACATAATCAAATGGGTAGCTTTATCATTTCATGAGAAAAAAATTAGAGAAAATATATTAATTCAGGAAAACTTGGCTTATTAGGCAAATCGGGCCGTGCATAGTAGGCTGAGATGTGCGTTTTGGTTACTAGGTACGACATATATATATATATATGTCGTACCTAGTAGCCAGAACGCACTTCTCAGCCTACTATGCAAGGCCCGATTTGCCTAATAAGCCAAGTTTTCCTGAATTAATACATTTTCTCTAATTTTTTTTCTGATGAAATGATAAAGCTACCCATTTCATTATGTATGAGGTCAATTTTTTTTTATTGGAGCTAAAATTAACGTAGATATATGACCGAACCTAACCAACCCTACCTAACCTAACCTAACCTATCTTAATAGGTTAGGTTAGGTGGCAGAAAAAGTTAGGTTAGGTTAGGTTAGGTAGTCGAAAAACAATTAATTCATGAAAACTTGGCTTATTAGGCAAATCGGGTCTTGCATAGTAGGCTGAGAAGTGCGTTCTGGCTACTAGGTACGACATATATATATATATATATATATATATATATATATATATATATATATATATATATATATATATATATATATATATACATATATATAATATATATATATGATATATATATATGATATATATATATACATATATATATATGTCATATATATATATATATATATATATATATATATATACATATGTCGTATTGTTACGGCCCTCTCGGGACGCAACGGGGTTCTCACTCTGATGTTGTTAGAGGAAGATATATGTATCCGTTCCCAAGCCAGTAGTGGCTATCAAGGGATGAGATCCGTGACGCAAGTAACTTAAAAGGGAGTAGGGAAAGAAAGTTAAGAACTTAATATTATAATGTTCACCATCACCATTTAAATATATAAAATTAAAACGTACACAAGGGGGAGGGGTATTAACACTTTACAAAGGGGATCATGCACAATCTAGTCTTCTGCTGAAGACTCTTGATCAAGAAGCTAGGTGCCGAGTCCGCGGTGCTTTCTTCGTGGCCTCAAGACGTGTCTTCTGAGAATGCCGAGCCTACCCTGGCCACAGGTCAGCCAAAACACAGGTCCACTGGGGGCACCGTCGTGGAGGCCGTCAACCACACGTCCAGCAGGTCTGCTGGCAGGTACTGAGCCACCAAGGCTGGTACGGCCACTCCATGAACGATAAAAGGGGTACGCCCTAGACAGGAGTCTCGTGTGATATCACAAATCACCCTCCTGTCCTCAATACCCCAGTGGATTATCGTCTCCAACAGTCGGTCCCGGGTAAATCCTTTCACTGCCACTCCACTGGCAGGCTAACACACCACAGTGTTCTTCCGGGGGGACGACGTCACAACAGCTGCAGCAAACTTCACAGTATCGAGACTGGCTGCCTCGGGTAGACTCACTCCACTTCCATCACAGTGGTCCCAGGTCGGCTCTGTAAGCAGACACGTCATCAATAACAGGGGACACTAAAACCCCACTCACGGGCTCGGGCACAAACACCTGACGTATCCAGCCCATAGATGGCGCTGTCGTCGGAGCACCACCTCACCAGAGGTCAGGAGCGGCGGTGTTGAGCGCGGAACCAGACTGGAAACTGGTCCTCGAGGCCAGTACACGCTGTCCTCACCAGGTGTCGTCGTCCGTTTGGCGGGGGTTTCGGGAGCTGACCCACAGATGGCGTGTTTGTCACTGCTCCAGGCTCGGACGCTGGATCCGGGTTCGTAACACCTCCCCACCAAAAAGAATTTGGTTTGGGGTTCTATAAAAAGAAACACAAACCAAATTAGTACGACGACACAACTCCAAATGGACACACATGCTCTATAATCTGGGATGGCGAGGCTGTCTCGTCTACAGAACTGTACTGAGGAATCCTGGCACAAAGGGAACTTGTAGATAGAAGGCAATGATCTGCCTGACGTAATCTTCCACGTCTTCCACGTCTCTACTGCGATGTCAAGCAGGGGCATCATCTCACCTCTCTCGAGTACGGATTGGTTTTGACACGATCTGGGGTGACTCGACACTTCTCTATGTCGTGGCACCGATGATGGCTGACCACAGACGGCATTTCTGGTGCCGGTCCGATGGTCCTTCAGGGAGACAGGAACCTGGAATACAGGGGTCTGATAATTCAGAGTGATAGCGACAGCGGGTAAAACAGTACTTACAGCATACTCTATTAGGTCCACACCTAGTCCCAACGGGGCTGTTCGTACGTCGCAGGTGGCATTCGCTCTGTCACCGTCAGGTCGACCAACGTTCCGCATAACGCTGTGTTGAGGCTCAGCAATCACGCGGGGGGTGTCAACCTGTCGGAAACAGTCACTCATATTATCACATGTCGTACCTCCTGTATCAATTATCACCTTCCAGGTCCCTCCTTCAACTGCAACACCTGCAGTACAAATCTCCAATCCCTGGGACCTCTTCACGATGTTCATGGGAGCCATCATTCGTCGGGTCGTCCACCGGTCCTCACTGAGAGCACAAACGAGAACACATACGAGAATAAAACAAAATATCGCTAAGAAACATGGGGCCAATTTAGGGATAAGTTTCCTGAGCTTGTCATGTCCATAGCCGGCACCATCCACTAGCCTGGCTTGGACAGAAGAGGGCACTAGACCTTTTGAACACACCTCACATACCTCTGACGTCTGGGGAATCTCTGGCTGGTCCACTACACGCTGTAACTTGCCATACCGCAAGCACACCTCAGCCTTCGCTCCAGACTCGTTGGTACCCGTGGGTGTCTGTACACAAGGCCTCTCTTCTAGCTCAGGTACTTCTGCCATCGTAACCTCATGTTCCTTGTCGAGAGAAGAATCAGGAGACACTGCTAGAATATCGTCGACCTGCGGGTGAGAGGACAAATTAAATATGTTTAAATCCGGGTCTGTCTTTACCTGGACATTACCATTGCCTGTAGTTACCTCAGACTTTGCTGTTCTGGCCGACTCGTCCGCTATCTTGGGATGATTGGTGCTCCAATCGGTCACCAAGTCGTTGGCTAGTACCACGTCAATCCCAGCCACAGGGAGGGTATCGACTACTGCCAACTCACATGTGCCGCTGAAATAAGGCGAGTCAAGATGTACTGGCACTAAGGGGGCGATGTACTGCGTCCTAGGAAACCCAACCAGGACAACCTCTGGTCTCCCAACCACACTTACTCCCTCGGGTAACGAGCTCTTCACGATCAGGGACTGGGCTGCTCCACTATCTCTGAGCACTACAATTGATCTACCAGTATGATCACTCGTTACATACCCGGTTGAAGTGTGAGGGGCAAACAATCTGGGTTCTTCCTGCGTCGTCGTCGACTGGCTTCCTGCTGGTGATGTTCCACAGCTCATCAACATCACCTCCCTTCGTGCGCTGCCACCTCTTCTGCCTCGGCACCTAGCAGCTACGTGCCCTTTCTGCCCACAAGTCCAGCACACCATATTCCTCCTTGGACTACGGTGTTTCGGACTACTAGGACTTGTTCTTCGGGGGCTACTTGGGGGCGTCTTCTTAGCACTTTGTGGGACGGGTCTTTCTTCTTCTTCGTCGTGAGGTCTGTCAAACCGGCGCTGGTAATTCCTCGGGACGTACTTAGCAGATGGCCTATGAGTCAGGATATACTCTTCAGCCATGGTGGCTGCTGCACTCAAGGTCTCCACCTGCTGTTCCTCTAAGTACGTCTTGAGGTCTCCAGACAAACAATCCTTGAAGTCCTCGAGCAGAATCAGCTGCTCGAGGTCTTCCCTGGTCTCCACCTTCCGAGAGGCACACCATTCCTGGAAAAGTCGCTCCTTGATTGTGGCGAATTCGGTGAAGGTGTGCTCCGAGGTCTTCTTCAGGTTTCGGAACTTCTGCCTGTAAGCCTCAGGTACCAATTGGTACGCCATGAGCACGACCTTCTTCACCTTGTCATAATCGCTGGAGTCGTCAAGGGATAACGTAGAGTAGGCGATTTGGGCCTTCCCAGTCAAGACTGACTGTATCATGATGGCCCAATTCTCCCTTGGCCACTCCAAAGAGGCAGCGACTTTCTCGAAGGCTGCAAAGAATTTTGACACTTCCTTCTCATGGAATTTGGGGACCATTTTGATGTTGCGTACCGGATCGAAGCTACTGGTGTCCGTTGTTTGCCTCCGACCACCGCCTAATCGCAAAACTTCTAGTTCATGTTGTCTCTCTCTTTCCTCCCTTTCTCGCTCTCGTTCTTCTCTCTCTCGTTCTCGTTCTTCTCTCTCTCGTCTCTCTTCTCTTTCTCGTTCTTCTCTCTCTCGTTTCTCTTCTCTTTCTCGTTCTTCTCTCTCTCGTTCTCGTTCTTCTCTCTCCCGTCTCTCTTCTCTTTCTCGTTCTTCTTTTTCTCTTTCTCGTTCTAATTCTAAACGCCTCATCGCCAATTCTTTTTCTTTCATCTCCATTTCTTTATCTTTTAATTCTCGTTCTAATTCTAACTTCTTCCACTCTATCTCACGATTGATCTCTAGGGCACGCATTTTGACTGTTAGGAAGCTGATATTAAGCTCACCTGCATCACTGTCAATGTCACTGCCCTTATCTTCCTTTTCCGTGGAAGCTATGTCTGCACTTTCCTTTGTACTAGGAGTCTCGCCTTCCTGTTTCTCTTCTGCCTTCAGGTGCCGGTGTACCTTGGACAAGATCTCCACACGGGAATCACTGGCACGGATCTTTATCTCCAGGTAGGCGCTCACTAGTACAAGCTCTGGTTTACTCAGATATTTTAATCTGGCAAGACAATCTTCTCTGTTCAGAAAAGCCTGAACCTCGTCCAGATCATCGATGGTAGCTTTTTCTGCCATTGTCACAGATGGAACCCTCAACTAGCACTTGACACACCGCTTACACGTTAGCACTTAACACACCAAGCACTGTTCTACGCCAATATTGCACTTTATCGCACCAAACACTGCACTTGCCAATATTGCACGTAATCACTTCGGGCACCGCACTACCCAATATTGCACTGAATCCAAGCGAACACTTCGCTCTACAATATTGCACTGAATCACTGAGCACTGCACTAGTCAATATTGCACTTAATCGCTTAATCACAGCGAGCACCGCACTGCACAATATCGCACTTAGTCACTCTGAGCACCGCACAGGACGTATAACGTCACAATCGTCACACACAGGGGGAATTATTTACAGGGATTACGCCACTTCACCACCCCTGTCAAACATACTTAACAAGGGGACGGATCCCGCTGGGGATGCCAATTATGTTACGGCCCTCTCGGGACGCAACGGGGTTCTCACTCTGATGTTGTTAGAGGAAGATATATGTATCCGTTCCCAAGCCAGTAGTGGCTATCAAGGGATGAGATCCGTGACGCAAGTAACTTAAAAGGGAGTAGGGAAAGAAAGTTAAGAACTTAATATTATAATGTTCACCATCACCATTTAAATATATAAAATTAAAACGTACACAAGGGGGAGGGGTATTAACACTTTACAAAGGGGATCATGCACAATCTAGTCTTCTGCTGAAGACTCTTGATCAAGAAGCTAGGTGCTGAGTCCGCGGTGCTTTCTTCGTGGCCTCAAGACGTGTCTTCTGAGAATGCCGAGCCTACCCTGGCCACAGGTCAGCCAAAACACAGGTCCACTGGGGGCACCGTCGTGGAGGCCGTCAACCACACGTCCAGCAGGTCTGCTGGCAGGTACTGAGCCACCAAGGCTGGTACGGCCACTCCACGAACGATAAAAGGGGTACGCCCTAGACAGGAGTCTCGTGTGATATCACAAATCACCCTCCTGTCCTCAATACCCCAGTGGATTATCGTCTCCAACAGTCGGTCCCGGGTAAATCCTTTCACTGCCACTCCACTGGCAGGCTAACACACCACAGTGTTCTTCCGGGGGGACGACGTCACAACAGCTGCAGCAAACTTCACAGTATCGAGACTGGCTGCCTCGGGTAGACTCACTCCACTTCCATCACAGTGGTCCCAGGTCGGCTCTGTAAGCAGACACGTCATCAATAACAGGGACACTAAAACCCCACTCACGGGCTCGGGCACAAACACCTGACGTATCTAGCCCATAGATGGCGCTGTCGTCGGAGCACCACCTCACCAGAGGTCAGGAGCGGCGGTGTTGAGCGCGGAACCAGACTGGAAACTGGTCCTCGAGGCCAGTACACGCTGTCCTCACCAGGTGTCGTCGTCCGTTTGGCGGGGGTTTCGGGAGCTGACCCACAGATGGCGTGTTTGTCACTGCTCCAGGCTCGGACGCTGGATCCGGGTTCGTAACACGTATCTAGTAGCCAGAACGCACTTCTCAGCCTACTATGCAAGGCCCGATTTGCCTAATAAGCCAAGTTTTCATGAATTAATGAATTTTCGACCACCTAACCTACCTAACCTAACCTAACTTTTTCGGCTACCTAACCTAACCTAACCTTTAAAGATAGGTTAGGTTAGATTAGATAGGGTTGGTTAGGTTCGGTCATATATCTACGTTAATTTTAACTCTAATAATTTTTTTTTTACCTCATATGTAATGAAATGGGTAGCTTTATCATTTCATAAGAAAAAAATAGAGAAAATATATTAATTCAGGAAAACTTGGCTTATTAGGCAAATCGGACCTTGCATAGTAGGCTGAAAAGTGAGTTCTGGCTAATAGGTACGACATATATATATATATATATATATATATATATATATATATATATATATATATATATATATATATATATATATATATATATATATATGTCGTACCTAGTAGCCAGAACGCACTTCTCAGCCTACTATTCAAGGCACGATTTGCCTAATAAGCCGAGTTTTCCTGAATTATTATATTTTCTCTAATTTTTTTCTTATGAAATGATAAAGCTACCCATTTCATTATGTATGAGGTCAATTTTTTTTATTGGAGTTAAAATTAACGTAGATATATGACCGAACCTAACCAACCCTACCTAACCTAACCTATCTTTATAGGTTAGGTTAGGTTAGGTAGCCGAAAACGTTAGGTTAGGTTAGGTTAGGTAGGTTAGGTAGACGAAAAACAATTAATTCATGAAAACTTGGCTTATTAGGCAAATCGGGCCTTGCATAGTAGGCTGAGAAGTGCGTTCTGGCTATTAGGTACGACATATATATATATATATATATATATATATATATATATATATATATATATATATATATATATATATATATATATATATATATATATATATATATATATATGTCGTACCTAGTAGCCAGAATGCACTTCTCGGCCTACTATGCAGGGCCCGATTTGCCTAATAAGCCAAGTTTCCCTGAATTAATATATTTTCTCTAATTTTTTTCTGATGAAATGATAAAGCTACCCATTTCATTATGTATGAGGTCAATTTTTATTTATTGGAGTTAAAATTAACATAGAAATATGACCGAACCTAACCAACCTTACCTAACCTAACCTAACCTATCTCTATAGGTTAGGTTAGGTTAGGTAGCCGAAAAAGTTAGGTTAGGTTAGGTTAGGTAGGTTAGGCAGTCGAAAAACAATTAATTCATGAAAACTTGGCTTATTAGGCAAATTGGGCCTTGCATAGTAGGCTGAGAAGTGCGTTCTGGCTACTAGGTACGACGTATTTATATATATATATATATATATATATATATATATATATATATATATATATATATATATGTCGTACCTAGTAGCCAGAACGCACTTCTCAGCCTACTATGCAAGGCCCGATTTGCCTAATAAGCCAAGTTTTCCTGAATTAATATATTTTCTCTAATTTTTTTCTGATGAAATGATAAAGCTACCCATTTCATTATGTATGAGGTCAATTTTCTTTTATTGGAGTTAAAATTAACGTAGATATATGACCGAACCTAACCTAACCTATCTTTATAGGTTAGGTTAGGTTAGGTAGCCGAAAAAGTTAGGTTAGGTTAGGTTAGGTAGGTTAGGTAGTCGAAAAACAATTAATTCATGAAAACTTGGCTTATTAGGCAAATTGGGCCTTGCATAGTAGGCTGAGAAGTGCGTTCTGGCTACTAGGTACGACATATATATATATATATATATATATATATATATATATATATATATATATATATATATATATATATATATATATATATATATATATATATATATATATATATATATATACATATATATATATATAGATAGGAGGAAGGAGGAGGGCGAGGAGGAAGGAGGAGGGCGAGGAGGAGGAGGACGAGGAGGAGGACGACGAGGAGGGCGAGGAGGAGGAGGACGAGGGGGATGGTGAGGAGGAAGGAGGAGGATGAGGAGGAGGAAGGAGGAGGAGAGCGAGAACGAAGGAGGAGGAGGAAGGAGGAGGAGGGCGAGGAGGAAGGAGGAGAATGAGGAGGAGGGCGAGGAGGAAGGAGGAGGAGGGCGAGGAGGAAGGAGGAGGAGGGCGAGGAGTAAGGAGGAGGGCAAGGAGGAAGGAGGAAGGCGAGTAGGAAGGAGGAGGGCGAGGAAGAAGGAATAGGACGAGGAGGAAGGAGGAGAACGAGGAGGGCGAGGACGAAGCAGGAGGAGGGCGAGGAGGAAGGAGGAGTAGGACGAGGAGGAAGGACGAGTAGGGCGAGGAGGAAGGAGGGCGAAAAGTAAGGAGGATGGCAAGGAGGAAGGAGGAGGAGAGCGTGGAGGAAGGAGGAAGGCGAGGAGGAAGGAGGAGGAGGAGGGCGAGGAAGAAGGAGTAGGACGAGGAGGAAGGAGGAGGGCGAGGTGGAAGGAGGAGGAGAGCGAGGAGAAAAAAGGAGGAAGGAGGAGGGCAAGGTGGAAGGAGGAGGAGGAGGAAGAGGTCGAGGCAGAGGAGGAAGGAGGATGAGGTAGAGGAGGAAGGAGTACGTCTAGGAGGACGGGGGAGGGGAAAGGAGGAGGACGTCGGGGAGGGGGGAACTAAGTGAAGGAGGAGAAGAGGAGGGGGAGAATAGCAGGGGTAGAAGTAGTAGAGGGAAGCAGGAGAGGGTGAAGAGGAGGAGTGAGGGAAGGAGGATGAGAAGGAAGGGGGTGAGGGTAGGGGGTGAGGATAGGGGGAAGAAGTAAGAGAACGGGGGTCTAAGAAGTGGGAGGGGTAAGAGAAGGGGGGAAGAGAAGGGGTAAGAGAAGGGGAAGAGGAGGGGTAAGAGAGGGGGAAGAGGAGGGGGAGGGGTAAGGGAAGTGGGATAAGGAGGGGGGAGGGGGTAAGAGAAGGGGGGATGTGAAGGAAGGGAAAGAGGAGGGTTAAGAGAAAGGGAATGAGGAGGAAGTATGGACCTTAAACTACTTTTTGGCGAACATGAAATTGACTCGCGAGAAGGCGTCCAACAGGGTGACCCCCTTGCTCCTCTCCTTTTCTGCTTAGTCATCAAACAAGTCACAGAGGTCCTGTCCAGCGAGCTTAAGATCTGGTTCTTGGATGATGGTACCCTAGCTGGTTCCCAAGACTCCCTCCTGGAGGACATCAGAAAAATCCAGGAGCAAGGTGCAGTTTTAGGCCTCACCCTGAACCCTTCTAAATGTGAAATAATATGTTCCAACCAGGGCATCGTAGAGAGAATAGAGGGTCTTCTGCCAAATATCCATAAAACTAAACCTGAAGATAGCACACTCCTAGGAGCTCCCCTGGGGTTGAAAGCCATCGATGAGGTCCTTGATAAGAAAATCGCCGACCTTAAGAGGATGGATGGGAGGATTGAGGATATTGATGCTCATGATGCACTCTACCTCATCACCAGATGTCTGTCCCTCCCCAGGTTAACCTACTTTCTGAGGTGTTCACCATCTTACAATAGCCAAAAACTAAGTGAGTATGACCGGTTACTGAAATCAATGCTAGAAAAAGCCCTTAACCTCTCTCTCGATGACCTACAGTGGAAACAAGCCTCTCTTCCCGTAAGACTTGGGGGCCTAGGAGTTCGAACAGCAACGCAAATCACTGTTCCAGCCTTCCTGTCCTCCTTATCAGCATCCGACGACCTTGTGAAGGAAATTCTACCTGCCCACTTACATCAGCTGGCAGGTGTACATGATCCCAATTTTACACGCTGTGCCACAGACTGGGCCTCTCTTGCAGGCCAATCACCTCAACCACCATCCCCAAAAGCCCACAAGCAATCCAGCTGGGATGGTCCCATTGTAGACCAAGTTGCTGCAGAGTGCCTGGGTGCTGCAACAACACAACACGACATTGCTCGCCTCACAGCAGTAGCAGCACCACATGCAGGGGATTTCCTGTTAGCAACCCCAATGTCGGCAACTGGCACGCGTCTCACACCACACGCCCTCCGAATTCCTGTGGCCCTCCGCCTTGCTGCCCCAATCAACACCAGATATAGGTGTATTTGCGGCGAGGTGGTGGCTGACAGGTACGGCCACCATGGCCTACTCTGCCAAAGCACAGGGGGATGGCACTCGAGGCACAGTGAAGTTAACGACATCATCAAGAGGAGCCTCACCACAGCTGGATGCCCAGCTGAAAGAGAGCCCCGTTACCTAACGCCCCGTAACTCTGATGCTCTTATTGGTCGCCCGGATGGTATCACAGTGAACCCCTGGAAGAATGGCAAGCAGTTGGTATGGGACTACACGTGCGTATCAACCCTGGCTAACACCTACATTAACCTCAGTGTTGCACACCCAGGTGGCGCTGCCACCCACAGGGAAGCAGCCAAATCCCGTAAGTATAGAGAACTGGATCACCACTACAATTTTGTCCCCATTGCTTCTGAGACACTCGGCGCCTGGGGTAAAAGTGCTACCAGTTTTTTGAAGGAACTGGGTTCTAGGCTCATTGAAACAACAAGGGACCCGAGTGCTGCAAGCTTTCTTTTCCAGCGCCTCAGTGAGGCGATACAGAGGGGAAATGCGCACTGCATCCAGGGTTCCTGCCCGCCATCTGAGGAGCTGGAGGAACTCGACAACCTATGATAACTATCTTTGTAACCCATATGTATCTCCTTTTTTGTAACAAAGTTCAAATAAAGTAAATATATATGTGTACATACAAAAGAATGGGGGTGGTAGAAGAAGATAATATTAGTGTTCAGTGAGAAACCACAAGGTCTCCTCTGAATACTTTTTATTTTCTTCTCCGAGGCTATGGGTCCCCACATTGGCACCAGAGGTGGTACCCTCACTTTATTTATATATATATATATATATATATATATATATATATATATATATATATATATATATATATATATATATATATATATATATATATATATGTCGTACCTAGTAGCCAGAACGCACTTCTCTGCCTACTATGCAAGGCCCGATTTGCCTAATAAGCCAAATTTTCCTGAATTAATATATTTTCTCTATTTTTTTTCTTATGAAATGATAAAGCTACCCATTTCATTATGTATGAGGTAATTTTTTTATTATTGGAGTTAAAATTAACGTAGATATATGACCGAACCTAACCAACCCTACCTAACCTATCTTCATACGTTAGGTTAGGTTAGGTAGCCGAAAAAGTTAGGTTAGGTTAGGTTAGGTAGGTTTGGTCGTCGAAAAATAATTAATTCAAGAAAACTTGGCTTATTAGGGAAATCGGGCCTTGCATAGTAGGCAGAGGAGTGCGTTCTGGCTACTAGGTACGACATATATATATATATATATATATATATATATATATATATATATATATATATATATATATATATATATATATATACATACATATATATATATATATATATATATATATATATATATATATATATATATATATATATACATATATATATATATATATATATATATATATATATATATATATATATATATATATATATATATATATATATATATATATGTCGTACCTAGTAGCCAGAACGCACTTCTCAGCCTACTATGCAAGGCCCGATTTGCCTAATAAGCCAAGTTTTCCTTAATTAACATATTTTCTCTAATTTTTTTCTTATGAAATGATAAAGCTACCCATTTCATTATGTATGAGGTCAATTTTATTTTATTGGAGTTAAAATTAGCGTAGATATATGACCGAACCTAGCCAACGCTACCTAACCTAACCTAACCTATCTTTATAGGTTAGGTTAGGTTATGTAGCAGAAAAAGGTAGGTTAGGTTAGGTTAGGTAGGTTAGGTAGCCGAAAAAACATTAATTCATGAAAACTTGGCTTATTAGGCAAATCGGGCCTTGCATAGTAGGCATAGAAGTGCGTTCTGGCTACTAGGTACGACATATATATATATATATATATATATATATATACATATATATATATATATATATATATATATATATATATATATATGTATATATATATATATATATATATATATATATATATATATATATATATATATATATATATATATATATATATATATATATATATATATATATGTGTGTGTGTGTGTGTGTGTTGACCAGACCACACACTAGAAGTTGAAGGGACGACGACGTTTCGGTCCGTCCTGGACCATTCTCAAGTCGATTGTGATGAGGAGGTAGGGACAGGCAATAAATAGGCAAGAGAGAGCTGAGGAGGAAAGTAAGGTGTAGGGGATAGTAGTAATAATGAGAACTGCAGAAGGCCTATTGGCCCATACGAGGCAGCTCCTATTATAACCACCGAAGGAGATAGTAATAGGAATAAGAAGAGGATAGCAAGGGAGCGTAGGAGAAGACAATGAACAGAAAAAGGGAGAAGAGAGAAAGAAAAGGAAAGAGAAAGAAAGATACATAGAAGGGGTAAGATTATGTTAAGTCACGTTTGTTAGAAAGATTAGAGCATTTGAGTATATACTGTGAAAGGGAAGAGTCCACAGCAACAAAGCCAGGACTCAAGTTCATGTTGGGTACATTGTGTATAAGAGCCGATTCTACAAGACGGCGTCTGTGTAGAGTAGAGGCAGGAAAGATTATTTTGGAGGTAGACCAATCAATGGGATGATTAGAATCCCTCACATGGCAGAAGAGAGCATTGTTAGTGTCTGCAGACTTAACACTTCTCTTGTGTTCTTTAAGTCTGTCATTCAGTGTACGGCCAGTTTCGCAAAAGTATTGGAGAGGACAAGATGAACAGGAAATAGAGTAGACACCAGCAGTATTAGAAGCAGGAGGAGCAGTGTGAACTAGATTGCTACGAAGTGTGTTAGTTTGTCGAAAGGCGAGTTTAATGTCAAGAGGACGAAAGGTATTGGTAAAAGTTTTGAGTTCAGATATGAAGGGAAGGCATAGTACAGTGCTACTAGTGTTGGAAGCAGGTTTAGGATGAAAGAAATTTCGTTTAGCTTGAGAGTAGGCACAGTTGATGAAATGCAAAGGATAACCAAGGCGAGAGAATGATTTATAGATAAAGGCAATTTCAGAATCAAGAAACTGAGGGTCGCTGATGCGTAGAGCGCGGAGGAAGAGAGAGACGAGGACACTTTTCTTAACAGAAGGAGGATGGTTGGAAAAGAAGTCAATGTACATGCCACTATGCATGGGTTTACGGTAGACAGAGAAAGAGAACCCAGACACAGAGCTGTGAACATGAACATCAAGAAAAGGAAGGAGGGAATTAGATTCCCACTCAACTTTGAAATGGATAGAAGGAGCCAGATTGTTAAGAGAGGCGAGGAAAGGCTGGAAAAGATTAAGGTCATGAGGCAATAAAGCAAAAATGTCATCAACCTAGCGAAGCCAGAGAGAGGGACGAGTATCAGTAGAAGGAAGATGAACAGTTTCGAAGTATTCCATGTAGAAATTAGCAAGAACAGGGGAGAGAGGGGAACCCATAGCGACGCCGAAAGTTTGAGTGTAATATTTACCGTTGAAAGAGAAAGAGTTAGAGTCAACACAGAGTCTAATGAGATCGAGGAAAACGTCAGTGGGAAGTGGGAGAGGAAGGAGGCCCTCTGACGCCTTCTGTCTAAGGAAAGAGAGAACGTCATCGAGCGGAACATTAGTGAACAGAGAGTCGACATCAAGACTAAGCATCTTACAAGAGGGTTGCAGGCGCAGTCTTTCTATGAAGTCCTGAGAGTGACGAAGGTGGGCAGAGGAAAAAGTGCCAAGGTAAGGTGTCAGGGTTTCAACGAGCCAGGAGGCAAGAGGATAGTTGACAGAGCCCCGTGAAGAAATGATAGGACGAAGAGGAACACCAGGTTTATGAGTCTTAGGAAGACCATAGAAATAAGGAAGAGAAGGGCAGATGACACGGAAACGTTTAATGAGATCAAAGTCAGGAGGGCAAAGACTAGAGAGCTGTCTTAGTTTGCGGTTAAAGGAAGTTTTGAGGCGATCCAAAGGGTTAGAAGTCAGAGGAGCATAAGTGCGAGAGTCAGAGAGCAAGACATCTGCTTTTCGGAGGTAGTCCTCACGGTCAAGGACAACCACCGAATTGCCTTTGTCGGAAGGAAGGATAAGAATATAGTTGTTAGATTTTAGGGAGGCAAAGGCAAGCTGGAAGCGACGAGGAAGGTGGTGATTTTTAGAAAACAAACTGTCAAGAACGGGGATAAGGGCCCCTCTAAAGGCAGACAGGTCCGAAAGAGTACTAGAGTTAGAATTGACAAACCTGTCAAAGGAACTAATGAGATCAATGCCACAGCGTGGGCCAGGGGAAGTAGCAAAAGACAGACCAAGACCAAGAAGTTCTTGCTGGTGCTTAGAAAGAGAGTAGGACGAAAGGTTGGTAACACAGTCAGAGAGAGAGTATTTGGCCCAAGGACTGTTGGAGATCAGGCGTTGAAGTTTGTTGAGTAGTGTGGAGGATATATATATATATATATATATATATATATATATATATATATATATATATATATATATATATATATATATTTATATATATATATATATATATATATATATATATATATATATATATATATATATATATATATATATATATATATATATATATATGTCGTACCTAGTAGCCAGAACGCACTTTTCAGCCTACTATGCAAGGCCCGATTTGCCTAATAAGCAAAGTTTTCCTGAATTAATATATTTTCTCTAATTTTTTTATTATGAAATGATAAAGCTACCCATTTCATTATGTATGAAGTCAATTTTTTTTATTGGAGTTAAAATTGACGTAGATATATGACCGAACCTAACCAACCCTACCTAACCTATCTTTATAGGTTAGGTTAGGTTAGGTAGCCGAAAAAGTTAGGTTAGGTTAGAGTAGGTAGGTTAGGTAGTCGAAAAACAATTAATTCATGAAAACTTGGCTTATTAGGCAAATCGGGCCTTGCATAGTAGGCTGAGAAGTGCGTTCTGGCTACTAGGTACGACATATATATATATATATATATATATATATATATATATATATATATATATATATATATATATATATATATATATATATATATATATATATATATTAGTATATTTTGGTAGCAGTCTTTCCTGTAGACATATATTATTAAATATGACCGAAAAAGTAAGATTAATAATTCTAACACGAATTTTCTCAATCTTTCGTACATTACGCTTCACTGTTGGAGGTAAATCAAAAATCACTTCTCCAAAATTCATTTTTATTTCTAGTCTGACGCGAGACGGGCGCGTTTCGTAAAACTTATTACATTTTCAAAGACTTCACAAATACACAACTGATTAGAACTTACGTATCTCTGATTTTATATCTACATTTGAGTGAGGTGGGAGGGGTGATGTGGCATTAACACAAGACAGAACAAGAGGGGATATTAATAGGGTATTAAAAGTATCAACACAAGACAGAACAGAAACAATGGGTATTGAATAGAAGTGTTTGTAGAAAGCCTATTGGTCCATATTTCTTGATGCTTCTATATTGGAGCGGAGTCTTGAGGTGGGTTGAATATAGTTGTGCAATAATTGGCTGTTGATTGCTGGTGTTGACTTCTTGATGTGTAGTGCCTCGCAAACATCAAGCCGCCTGCTATCGCTGTATCTATCGATGATTTCTGTGTTGTTTACTAGGATTTCTCTGGCGATGGTTTGGTTATGGGAAGAGATTATATGTTCCTTAATGGAGCCCTGTTGCTTATGCATCGTTAAACGCCTAGAAAGAGATGTTGTTGTCTTGCCTATATACTGGGTTTTTTGGAGCTTACAGTCCCCAAGTGGGCATTTGAAGGCATAGACGACGTTAGTCTCTTTTAAAGCGTTCTGTTTTGTGTCTGGAGAGTTTCTTATGAGTAGGCTGGCCGTTTTTCTGGTTTTATAGTAAATCGTCAGTTGTAATCGTCAGATGTAAGTATTAATCTTACTTTTTCGGTCATATTTAATAATATATATATATATATATATATATATATATATATATATATATATATATATATATATATATATATATATATATATATATATATATATATATATATGCGAACAAGCCTGAATGGTCCCCAGGACAATATGCAACTGAAAACTCACACCCCAGAAGTGACTCGAACCCATACTCCCCGAAGCAACGCAACTGGTATGTACAAGACGCCTTAATCCACTTGACCATCACGGATTAAGGCGTCTTGTACATACCAGTTGCGTTGCTTCTGGGAGTATGGGTTCGAGTCACTTCTGGGGTGTGAGTTTTCAGTTGCATATTGTCCTGGGGACCATTCAGGCTTGTTCGCATTTGTGTTCCTCACGTGTGCCCCAAAGAATGAGGTGATTTGGTAAAATGCTATGCCCAAGATTACTATCCGAGTGCCGGCGGTGGGGTGGTTCAAATAGCCTTGGCTATCACCTCATTTTGTCCTGTCGTGATGGTCAAGTGGATTAAGGCGTCTTGTACATACCAGTTGCGTTGCTTCTGGGAGTATGGGTTCAAGTCACTTCTGGGGTGTGAGTTTTCAGTTATATATATATATATATATATATATATATATATATATATATATATATATATATATATATATATATATATATATATATATATATATATATATATCTATATATATATATATATATATATATATATATATATATATATATATATATATATATATATATATATATATATATATATATATATATATATATATATACGAAGCCTTGCCTCTGCTCAGTGTCCAGCGGAGAGAGCCCCGCAACCTACTGAACCGTGACTCTGTTAGCTTTGCCGGCCGACCAGACGGAATCACACTGCGACCGTGGAAGGGTGGCAGACAGTTGGCATGGGACTATATTTGTGTATCCACCCTGGCAACCACATACATCAACCTCTCTGCCGGCACAGCAGGAGCCGCGGCGACACGCAGAGAAAGAGACAAGTCAGCCAAGTACAGGCAATTAGATCATCGGTACAACTTTGTTCCAATAGGGTCTGAGACCCTAGGCCCATGGGGTGAGAGTGCAAGAAGGTTTCTTAAGGATACAATACAACAATTTTTATTCAATACAATTTTATTTAGGTAAGGTACATACATACAATAAATATTTACAAGGATTGTTTAACTTATTGGTATAGCTAGTACATACAATGCCTAAAGCCACTATTACGCAAAGCGTTTCGGGCATGATAAACTTAAATGACAAGCTTAATACTAATTGAGCATAATGAGTAGAATGAAAACAAGAAATGAAAACATAGATGAAAAAGCAGCACAAATACAATTATGTCGACAAACAGCGCTCTTTAAAGAAAAAAACAGACATTGGTTGACAATAGAAGGGTAAGGTAGGTTACAGGGAATTTATTAGGTATAGCTTCGCTTTTAACTTAAACTGGTTGAGAGAGGTACAGTCTTTAACATGGTTGGGAAGGTCATTCCACATACTGGGCCCCTTGATTTGTAGAGCATTTCTAGTTTGATTAAGTCGTACTCTAGGAATATCAAAACTGTATTTATTTCTGGTGTGATGCTCATGGGTTCTGATACAACCTTCTATGAAGCTTTTGAGATCAGGATTGGCATTATAGTTTAGCGTTTTATATATGTATAATACACATGAGAGAATGTGCAGTGACTTAATGTCTAACATATTCAGAGATTTAAGTAGGGGTACCGAGTGGTGTCTGGGGCCAGAATTGGATATTGTCCTAATAGCAGCTTTGTGTTGAGTAATTAGAGGACGTAAGTGATTTTGGGTAGTAGAGCCCCAAGCACAAATACCATAGTTGAGATATGGATAGATAAGGGAGTAATAGAGAGTCACCAGGGCAGGGCGTGGTACATAATATCTGATCTTAGAAAGAATGCCCACAGTTTTTGAAACTTTTTTTGATATGTTTAGAATGTGTCCCTGGAAATTAAGCTTGTGGTCAATGAGAATGCCAAGGAATTTGCCATCTAATTTGTTACAAATTTGGGTATTGTTTATTTTGAGATTTATTTGATTAGAGGATTTATTGCCAAACAGAATATAAAAGGTTTTGTCAATGTTAAGGGTGAGTTTGTTGGCAGTTAGCCACAGATGGACTTTATTTAGCTCAGTATTTACTGTGGCATTTAGAGCAAGGGGATCAGGACTGGAGTAAATGAAGGTTGTGTCGTCAGCAAATAGAATTGGTTTGAGGTGTTGGGAGTCATTTGGAAGGTCATTAATGTAGTTGAGAAAGAGGAGAGGGCCAAGTATGCTGCCCTGGGGAACACCAATGTTGATGGGTAGGGTGGGAGAAATTGTATTATTCACAGAAACATATTGGAGCCTGTCAGTAAGGTAGGATTTGAGGTATTGTAGGGAGTGTCCTCTGACTCCATAATGATGTAATTTAAGAAGAAGGTTTTGGTGGTTGACAGTGTCAAAAGCTTTACGCAGGTCCACAAACAACCCAACAGAGAACTCATTTTTATCAAGAGCTGTATGAATCGAGTTAAGCATACTAATAAGTGCATCGTTAGTGTTTTTTTGGGGTCTGAAGCCATATTGGCAAGGGCTAAGTATATTGAGTTTGGCTAGATATGAGTAAAGCTGCTTATAGATTAGTTTTTCAAAAATTTTTGACAAGTTTGGCAGGATAGATATAGGTCTGTAGTTGTTAACATCTGTGAGATTACCACATTTGTGGACAGGCGTTACTCTCGCTTTTTTTAGAATATCTGGGAAGGTTTGGAGTTCAAGTGACTTGTTGAAGAGCAAAGCAATAGCAGGGGCTAAAGATCTGGAGGCTTTTTTGTAAATTAAAGTTGGTATCTCCTCAAGGGCACCAGACTTGGTTTTAAGGGAAAGGATTATCTCATTGACGTCAGTGGAATTAATAGGCTTTAGGTACAGAGACTGTGGATAGTTACCTGAAAGATAGTCATTAATGTCTGTACTGGAAGATGGAATATCATTTGCAAGGGATGAACCAATGGAAGAGAAGAACCTATTGAACTCAGTAGCAGAATCAGAGGCTGAAAGCTGACCATCGTTATTAGACAGGAGAGTCGGTTTGTTATTTAAAGACTTCTTTGATCCCAATATTTGAGAAATTGTTCTCCAAGTTTGTTTAATGTTGCTCTTTATTTGGGTAAATTTATCTTCGTAGTATTTAGTTTTGGCTCGTCTAATTATCTTAGACAGCAATAATGAGTAATTCTTTGAGAATTCTTTGGAGACAATTCCTAACCTATACTTCTTCTCAAGGTCATGTTTTTTATTAATAGATTTAAGTATTCCCTTTGTAAGCCAGGGATTGTTAAGCCTTTTGGTTGTGACTTGTTTTGTAAGCATAGGACAGTGGGTATTATAAAGGCTAAGAGTTTTTTGAAGAAAAGATTGTACTGCAAGGTTGATGTCCACTATGTTACCTAACTCGGACTCCCAGTTGACATTATCAGCAGCAGTTATAAAATTGTCTATAGCAGTTTCATTGTGCAGTCTAAAACGTATCACTCTTCGATCTTGGTTCCAAGCTCATTGACACCACAAGAGAGCCTAGAGCAGCAAGTTTTCTCTTTCAGCGCCTCAGTGTCGCGATCCAGAGGGGAAATGCTCGCTGCATCCTCGGTTCATGCCCGGCGTCGGAAGAGTTCGAGGAAATCTACAGCCTCTAGGAAGCGAACTTTTTTTTGTGTCCTCTTAATGTTAATTTTTTGTATAAAATCAGATATGTAACTGTATAACCTTGCATAATAAAGTGTACACTATAAAAAAAAAGAGGGGTGGTAGGAGAAGCGAACACTGTTACGTATTCAGAGTTATATGGCAAGTTTTTCCCTGCATGCTCTGTGTTCCTTTCTCTGAGGCTGTGGGTCCCTATAATTGCACCAGTGGTGGTACCCCCCTATATATATATATATATATATATATATATGACAATGTCAGACCACGGAGGAAAAATGAAACAGGAAATTTCCTTAAGTACTTTCGTATATTAAATACATCTTCAGAAGGTCATTTTACAGATCGAGTGATGGGTATAAATAGGCAGGAGAGAGTGGTGAAGTAAGGTGAGGTACAATACTTGGACAACGCAGAAGGCCCATTGGCCAATCAGATGCACCCAATTGGCCCATCCGATGTAGCCCAATGGCCCATCTGATACAGCAGACATACAAGCATAATGCATAGGTAATTATAACATAAAGAGGTAAATATATACAATAAATTAGTGAGACAATCTCACTAATTTGACAATCTCACTTGTCTCACTAATTTATTGTATATATTTACCTCTTTATGTTATAATTACCTATGCATTATGCTTGTATGTCTGCTGTATCAGATGGGCCATTGGGCTACATCGGATGGGCCAATTGGGTGCATCTGATTGGCCAATGGGCCTTCTGCGTTGTCCAAGTATTGTACCTCACCTTACTTCACCACTCTCTCCTGCCTATTTATACCCATCACTCGATCTGTAAAATGACCTTCTGAAGATGTATTTAATATACGAAAGTACTTAAGGAAATTTCCTGTTTCATTTTTCCTCCGTGGTCTGACATTGTCACATTCTTAATCACGTGTTTATTTTCGTGATATACACACATATATATATATATATATATATACATATGTCGTACCTAGTAGCCAGAACGCACTTCTCAGCCTATTATGCAAGGCCCGATTTGCCTAATAAGCCAAGTTTTCCTAAATTAATATATTTTCTCTAATTTTTTTCTTATGAATTGATAAAGCTCCTCATTTCATTATGTATGAGGTCAATTTTTTTTTATTGGAGATAAAATTAATGTAGATATATGACCGAACCTAACCAACCCTACCTAACCTAACCTAACCTATCTTTATAGGTTAGGTTAGGTTAGGTAGCCGAAAAAGTTAGGTTAGGTTAGGTAGGTTAGGTAGTCGAAAAACAATTAATTCTTAAAAACTTAAGAATATTAGGCAAATTGGGCCTTGCATAGTAGGCTGAGAAGTGCGTTCTGGCTACTAGGTAAGACATATATATATATATATATATATATATATATATATATATATATATATATATATATATATATATATATATATATATATATGTAAATGGAAGGCCAGGGGAGTATGTATATATATATATTGTGACGATAATCTCCTTCAAGAGATTGAGCCTGCTCTTCCCTCCAAAAAATACGTCGATACATCTATATAAAACTACTATGGAAGAAATGTCCAACAACGACAACAACACCAGCAAGGTTTGCCAGAGCGCAAAACGTATGCAGCCAGGAACACCTGCTCAGCCTCACCCACCATACTACTTGATGTCTGGGGCCGCCACGACCTCAGTCCTCAGAATATTCAGTGCTTTCATACGGTTAACACTTCTTCCTGGTAGACGAAGCTTTGGCTTACGTGTACTAAGAGAGGTGATAGCTTAAAGCTAATATTCCTGCACCTCTCATTTTGTTGTATATTGCACAGCTTGTTATTGCTCACTTGTCTTAACGTAACTTTTCATTGTGTCATTTAATTATTCTTATTATTTTGATTGATTGATTTTATTATACGAATTTGTATGTCCATTTTATTCATGTTTTGTTTATCTAACGTAATTAAAATTCCATTGTTAAAATTTACTTGTGTTTTGTGTGTCTTCTCCTTACCTTACCACAGACGAAGTTCCAGATTTTCTATTTTTTTTTAATTCTATGTGACGAGGCCATACCCCTAGCTTTGAACAGCCGAACACCAACGCGTTACTGTCACATATTATATGGGGGCCTGTCCTAGGAGCTTCACTCAGGTACTGGTGCCAAGTGGTAATTAATGGTAAGCGTATTTAACTTTGTTAACGTAGCTTTTACTATTTCTCATATTCAATTTCATTTTTTATATGGTGCGGTGTATTGTGCATTACGAGAGTAACATATGGTGAAGGTGAGACAACTTTGGATTACGTGGCGACTGTAGGCCTCAGTCATACTCTTAATTGGTCATCTCTCCCTCCGTGTTATTACTCGTGTTTACCATCTTTGTCCCTTGGATATTTCTCATTTTTGACAGATCATCATATTGGTACCCTGGTACTGTGGTCTGCCCCGGGTCAAGAGCACCCAATCTTCTGCAATCTGACTGTAGGAGGACAAAGAGGGCCATAGTTCCTCTAGCTCGATCTTTAGTTGCTGAATTGGGACCTCAGCAGCAGTTCTCGTCACCAGTTGACACCTCGCACCCCTACACGTCAGTCAGAGATGATGATACATACAACGGTAGGGAATTAGCTTACTTTTTCAGAGCACAAAAGTTCGCTAATTCTGTAAGTATCATATTAATTTCAGTAGGAAAAACTTGCTTTATGTCCTATAGAGACTTGGCAAGGTATGCCTACATCCTTGGACTACCAATTTTACTTTTGAGGCAATTTACTGTTTCATTTGTTTTCGAAACTCTGTTTCATTTGTTAGTAGGATTTTCTTGCCCTTATCCTCTTACATGAGTACCGGATACAAGATTTCCTGCGCCTTTGATTTAAATTAATCATTTAACATCTTGTACTTAACTTTAATTGTTAAAGATCCCACAGGATAGGTATCAGTTGCCACGTTGTCCTGTTTCTGACATTCACTAACTGAATATTCGTGTTACATTTATTTGCTAATTTCACCATGTTTCGTCTCCAAGCATTCCGTGCAAATCCAGCAGGTGAAATAGGGACTTTAAGTCGTGCCAAGAAGACTGAATTACAAACTCTTGCACATGAGTATCAGCTAACAGTTCCCTACCAAGCCAACAAGAGTGAAATATACAATCTGTTGCTGGATCATTTCTTAGAACAAGGTAAGATAGACTCTGAAACTCATGAAACTTACTATATTGCAGATAAAACTGATTTGGCGACGATGAAACTCAAACTAGAGCTGGCCAAGATTGAACGTGAGCAGCAAAGGGAAGCCCGCGAACAGCAAAGGGAAGCCCTCGAACAACAAGAACGAGCTGCTGCCATACGAAGGGAAGAACAAGAACGTGAGATTGCCTTACTCCAGGAGCGGGAACGAGTACAGCTTGAAACACTCCAGGAGCGGGAACGCGTACGGCTTGAAACCAAACAACGCGAGTTGGAGATGCAACGCGAACATGACAAGCAACAAGCGACTCTGGCTCTAGAGTGTCGTCAACGCGAAATCGCCTTGGAAACTTCACACTTCACTCAACGCCAGCAAGCTACTGCCAATCTTCCCGTCAGTTTTAATATATCACATGCAAGTAAGTTAATGCCATCCTTTGTAGAAGCAGAAGTTGATGTGTTTTTTACCACCTTTGAAACCCTTGCTAATCAACTCAGTTGGCCTGTCGACCAATGGGCCACACTTCTCAGAGTCCATCTTACAGGTAGAGCTGCAGTCACACTCAGTACTTTGGCGTCTGAGAATGACTACCAGACTCTGAAACAAGCAGTGTTGGACGCCTACCTCCTCTCTACTGAAAGTTATAGAAGGAAATTCCGTGACCACCTGAAGGCAAGTACCACTACCTTCCTTGAGTTTGCTAACACAAAACGGAGATATTTCATGAAATGGCTGGAAGCAGCACATGTCTCTACTTTTACAGAACTCGTCAACCTGATGCTAGTTGAAGAATTCTTGAGACGTGTGCCGCCTCCTGTCCGTCTCTACTTAGCAGATAAAGAAGAAACCGACTACCTGAAGTGTGCTAAGTCGGCTGACACTTACAGCCTCATCCACCGGCTGACACCCGAACCATCCTCCAGTAAGAAGTCGTGGTACAGTTGCGAGAAAGTGAGCACCGATCAAGCTGGCTCGCAATTGTACTACAAGTATTGTAGACTCTATGGACATACCATAGACAAGTGTGGTAAGTCTCAATACAAGGAAACCACTGACCAACAAAAACCCAAACCAACTCCTCCTAAGTCCGGTAAGCCTGTGATGAATGTTGGTGTTAATGTTAATGATCTTTCTCTTTTCAGTAACCACCTGTATACTGGAACTGTCTCTGCCAACGGTTCAAATCCGGAGGGACGTTTCAAATTGAAGATCTTGAGGGACACAGCGGCTCTTCAATCGATCATCTTGAAGTCGGCTGTGCCCAACATCGTCTACACCGGAGAAACTGTCTTCATCACTGACCTCACTGCTACCACTCCATACCCTCTCGCCAGAGTCCACCTGGATTGTCCCTACGTGAACGGAGAAGTCCAAGTCGCCGTCAGGGAAAAGCCTTTTCCCATGCCTGGAGTGCAACTTCTCCTAGGCAACGACTTGGCAGAAGACCTGCAACCGACCAACCTGATCGTCATGGACAAACCCCAGGTGTGTAACTCTGTGCCAAGTAACCCTATTCTAGCGTATGTTCCAGCAGAGGTTCAAGAGAGTGATGAAGTTTCTCCTCCGGTTCTCGTGACCACCCGTGCACAAGCCGCACATCCACAGCCAGCTGACTCTACTGCTACCGCTGTCCTTCAAGACCCTCAGAAACTACCCCTGAATCTGACCAAGTTGGAGTTCAGTAAGTTGCAGAGGGAAGATCTTACTTTAACACCATTGTTTTTCCAGGCTGAGACTCAACCCGACAGTATTCCTGGGTTCTTCCTAGAGAACGGCTTGCTCTACCGCAGATATAGACCCAGTAAACTGAAGGAGGAGGACGATTGGGCCAACATCGAACAACTTGTGATTCCTACCAGCCTGTGGCCCACTATTCTACACCTGGCCCACGGAGCACTCTCCCACTACGGCTTCAACAAGACTTACCATGGAATTCGTCAAGACTACTACTGGCCAGGTATGGTAAATAGCGTCAAACAGTACGTAAAGCAGTGTCATACATGTCAGATGGCAGGCAAACCGAACATCTCCATTCCCAGAGCGCCACTGATTCCCATACACCAGCAAGGTTTGCCAGAGCGCAAAACGTATGCAGCCAGGAACACCTGCTCAGCCTCACCCACCATACTACTTGATGTCTGGGGCCACCACGACCTCAGTCCTCAGAATATTCAGTGCTTTCATACGGTTAACACTTCTTCCTGGTAGACGAAGCTTTGGCTTAGGTGTACTAAGAGAGGTGATAGCTTAAAGCCAATATTCCTGCACCTCTCATTTTATTGTATATTGCACAGCTTGTTATTGCTCACTTGTCTTAACGTAACTTTTCATTGTGTCATTTAATTATTCTTATTATTTTGATTGATTGATTTTATTATACGAATTTGTATGTCCATTTTATTCATGTTTTGTTTATCTAACGTAATTAAAATTCCATTGTTAAAATTTACTTGTGTTTTGTGTGTCTTCTCCTTACCTTACCACAGACGAAGTTCCAGATTTTCTATTTTTTTTTTAATTCTATGTGACGAGGCCATACCCCTAGCTTTGAACAGCCGAACACCAACGCGTTACCGTCACTATATATATATATATATATATATATATATATATATATATATATATATATATATATATATATATATATATATGAATATATATATATATATATATATATATATATATATATATATATATATATTATATATATGAATATATATATATATATATATATTATATATATATATTATATATATATATATATATATGTATATGGAAGGCCAGGGAAGTTATATATATATATATATATATATATATATATATATATATATATATATATAGTCGTACCTAGTAGCCAGAACTCACTTCTCAGCCTACTATTCAAGGCCCGATTTGCCTAATAAGCCAAGTTTTCATGAATTAATGTTTTTTCGTCTACCTAACCTACCTAACCTAACCTAACCTAGCTTTTTTTGGCTACCTAACCTAACCTTACCTATAAATATAGGTTAGGTTAGGTTAGGTAGGGTTGGTTAGGTTCGGTCATATATCTACGTTAATTTTAACTCCAATAAAAAAAAATTGACCTCATACATAGAGAAAAGGGTAGCTTTATCATTTCATAAGAAAAAAACTATAGTAAATATATTAATTCAGGAAAACTTGGCTTATTAGGCAAATCGGGCCTTGAATAGTAGGCTGAGAAGTGAGTTCTGGCTACTAGGTACGACATATATATATATATATATATATATATATATATATATATATATATATATATATATATATATGTATATGGAAGGCCAGGGAAGTATATATATATATATATATATGTCGTACCTAGTAGCCAGAACTCACTTATCAGCCTACTATGCAAGGCCCAATTTGACTAATAAGCCAAGTTTTCAGGAATTAATTGTTTTTTCGACTACCTAACCTACCTAACCTAACCTAACCTAACTTTTTCGGCTACCTAACCTAACCTAACCTATAAAGATAGGTTAGGTTAGGTTAGGTAGGGTTTGGTTAGGTTTGGTCATATATCTACGTTATTTAAACTCCAATAAAAAAAATTGACCTCATACATAATGAAATGGGTAGATTTATCATTTCATAAGAAAAAATTAGAGAAAATATATTATTCAGGAAAACTTGGCTTATTAGGCAATCGGGCCTTGCATTGTAGGCTGACAAGTGCGTTCTGGCTATTAGGTACGACATATATATATATATATATATTATATATATAATATATATATATATATATATATATATGTCGTACCTAGTAGCCAGAACGCACTTCTCGGCCTACTATGCAAGGCCCGATTTGCCTAATAAGCCAAGTTTTCCTGAATTAATATATTTTCTCTAATTTTTTTCTTATGAAATGATAAAGCTACCCATTTCATTATGTATGAGGTCAATTTTTTTTTTAGAGTTAAAATTAACGTAGATATATATGACCGAACCTAACCAACCCTACCTAACCTAACCTAACCTATCTTTATAGGTTAGGTTAGGTTAGGTAGCCGAAAAAGTTAGGTTAGGTTAGGTTAGGTAGGTTAGGTAGTCGAAAAACAATTAATTCATGAAAACTTGGCTTATTAGGCAAAACGGGCCTTGCGTAGTAGGCTGAGAAGTGCTTTCTGGCTACTAGGTACGACATATATATATATATATATATATATATATATATATATATATATATATAATTATATATATATATATATATATATTATATATATATATATATATATATATATAATATATATATATATATAATATATATATATATATATATATATATATATATATATTATATATATATATATATATATATATATATATATATATATATATATATATATATATATATATATATATATATATATATATATATATATATATATATATATATATATATATATATATATATATATATATATATATATAGGTCAGCAGCGGCTACGTCGCGAGCCGACTAGGACAGGCATCCTAGGTATATATATATATTATATATATTTATATATATGAAAATTCACACCCCAGAAGTGACTCGAACCCATACTGCCAGGAGCACTCTGCTGGCGTACAGGATCCCTTAACTGCTCGACCAACACGACCGGACACAAGAGGATGGTAGGCGAGGCTATTTCCATCCCCCCTGCCGGCACTCGGTTGGTAATCTTTGGCATGGTATTTTATCAAATCACCTCATTCTTTGGGGCACATGTGAGGAACGCAAATGCGAAGAAGCCTGAATGGTCCCCAGGACTATATGCAACTGAAAACTCACACCCCAGAAGTGACTCGAACCCATACTGCCAGGAGCACTCCGCTGGCTTACAGGATCCCTTAACCGCTCGACCAACATGACTGGACAAAAGAGGATGGTAGCTGAGGCTATTTCCATCCCCCCGCCGGCACCCGGTTGGTAATCTTGGGCATGGTATTTTATCAAATCACCTCATTCATTCGGGCACACATGAGGAACACAAATGCAAACAAGCCTGAGTGGTCCCTAGGACTATATGCAACTGAAAACTCACACCCCAGAAGTGACTCGGACCCATACTTCCAGGAGCACTCTGCTCGCGTACAGGATCCCTTAACCGCTTGATCAACACGACCAGACAAAAGAGAATGGTAGCCGAGGCTATTTCCATCCCCCCGCTGGCACACGGTTGGTAATCTAAAGTTGTTTAACTTTAAACTTGCGAGGTAATGCAAGTTAGTGCATATAACATAGACACAGTGTTCTCCAATATTAACAGGAGCTTAATGAAAAATGTGACTGACCTCTTTACTTGCTTTAGTGCCCCTGGGAGGTGGGCATATTTGGGGGAGTTAAATGCCCCAAAATTTTCATCTCTTTTAAGGGTCAGAGTGCAGCATAGTGGGTTAGAGGTGTTCCAGCCATACCAGGTGTTGTGAAGCACCTGTGCTGGCTAGGGTTCGAGTCTCCTGGTAGGATTGCTGTCTAAAGTTGTTTAACTTAAAACTTGCGAGTTAATGCAAGTTAGTGCATAAAGCATAGACGTGGTGTTCTCCCATATTAACAGGAGCTTGATGAAAAATGTGAATGACCTCTCACTTGCTCTAGTGCCCTTGGGAGGTGGGGATATTTGGAGGGGGTTAAATACTCCAAAATTTCCATCTCTTTTAAGGATCAGAGTGTGGAAAAGTGGGTAAAAGGCGTACCAGCTATGCCAGCTGTTGTGAAGCATCTGTGTTGGCTAGGGTTCGAGTCTTCTGGTGGAGGTTGTTGTCAAAAGTTGTTTAACTTCAAACTTGCAAGTTTAAGCAAGTTAGTGCAAAAAGCATTAACACGATCTTCTCTCATAATAAAAGGAGCTTGATGAAAAATGTGAGTGACCTCTCATTTGCTATAGTACCCTTGGGAGGTGGGGACATTTGTGGGGTTTTAAAAACCCTAAAATTTCAATCTCTTTTGAAGGTCTGAGAGTGGTGTAGTGGGTTGAAGGGGTACCAGCTATGCCAGGTGTTCTGAAGCCTCTGTGTTGGCTAGAGTTCGAGTCTCATGGCGGGTGTGTTGTGTAAAGTTGTTTAACCTCAAACTTGTGGGGGTTAAGCAAGTTAGTGCAAAGAGCATAGACACAGTCTTCTCCTATATTAACAGGATCTTGATGAAAAATGTGAGTGACCTCTCATTTGCTCTAATACCCTTAGGAGGTGGGGATATTTGGGGGGTTAAATACCCCAAAATTTCCATCTCTTTTATAGGTCTGAGTGTGGTGTAGTGGGTTAAAGGAGTACCAGGTATGCCAGGTGTAGTGAAGCATCTGTGTTGGCTAGGGTTCGATTCGCCTGGTTGTGGTTGTAGTCTAAAGATGTTTAACTTGAAACATTCGAGTTTAAGCAAGGTAGTGCAACAAGCATAGACACTGTGTTCTCCCATATTAACAGGAGAATGATGAAAAATGTGAGTGACCCCTAACTTGCTATAGTGCCCTTTGGAGGTGGGCAAATTTGGGGGTTATTACCCTAAAATTTCAATCTCTTTTAAGGGTCAGAGTGTGGTGTAGTGGGTTAAAGGTGTACCAGCTATGCCAGGTGTTGTGAAGCTTCTGTGCTGTCTAGGGTTCGAGTCTCCTGGTTGGGGGTGTTGTCTAAAGTTGTTTAACCTCAAACTTGTGAGGTTAAGCAAGTTAGTGCATAAAGCATAGACACGGTGTTCTCCAATATTAACAGGAGCATGAAGAAAAACCTGAGTGACCTCTCAACTGCTCTTGTGCCCTTGGGAGGTTAGGATATTTGGGAGGGGGAGGGGGGGTTAAATACCCCCAAAATTTCCATCTCTTTTAAGGGTTCAAGTGTGGTGTAGTGGGTTAAAGACGTACCAGCTATGCCAGCAGTTTTGAAGCATCTGTGCTGGCCAGTGTTCGAGTCTCCTGGTGGGTGTTTTTGTCTAAAGTTGTTTAAATTCAAACTTGTGGGTTTAAGCAAGTTAGTGCATAAAGCATAGACATGGTGTTCTCCCATATTAACAGGAGTTAGATGAAAAACGTGAGTGACCTCTCAATTGCTCTAATACCCTTGGGAGGTGGGGATAATTTGGGGGTTAAATACCCCAAAATTTTCATCTCTTTTATAGGTCTGAGTGTGGTGTAGTGGGTTAAAGGTGTATCAGCTGTGCCAGGTGTTGTTAAGCATCTGTACTAACTAGGGTTCAAGTCTCCTTGTGGGGTTGTTGTCTAAAGCTGATTAACTTTAAATTTGCGAGTTTAAGCAAGATAGTGCATAAAGCATAGACACCGTGTTCTCCAATATTAACAGGAGCTTGATGAAATATGTGAGTGACCTCTCACTTGATCTGGTGCCCTTGGGAGGTGGGGATATTTGGGGGGATTAAATACCCCGAAATTTCCATTGTTGTCTAAAGTGGTCTAACTTTACCAGCTATGCCAGGTGTTGTGAAGCATATGTGATGGCTAGGGTTCAAGTCTCCTGATTGGGGTTGTTGTCTAAAGTTGTTTAATTTCAAACTTGCGGGTTTAGGAAAGTTAGTGCATAAAGCATAGACACAGTGTTTTCCCATATTAACAAGTGCTTGATGAAAAACGTGAGTGACCTCTCAAATGCTCTAGTGCCCGTGGGATGTTGGGCTATTTATTGGGTTAAATACCCCAAAATTTTCGTCTTTTGTAAAGGTCTGAGTTTGGTGTTGTGGGTTAAAGGCATACCAGCTATGCCAGGTGTTGTGAAGCATCTGTGCTGGCCTGGGTTCGAGTCCCCTGGTGGGGGTTGTTGTCTAAAGTTGTTTAACTTCAAACTTTCGAGTTTAAGCAAGTTAGTGCATAAAGCATAGACACGGTGTTCTCCCATATTAACAGGAGTTTGATGAAAAACGTGAGTGACCTCTCAATTGCTCTAGTGCCCTTTGAGGGGTTAAATACCACTAAATTTCTATCTCTTTTAAGGGTCAGAGTGTAGTGTAGTGGGTAAGAAATGTACCAGTGATGCCAGGTGTTGTGAAGCAGCTGTGCTGGTTAGGGTTCGAATCTCCTGGTGGGGGTTGTTGTCTAAAGTTGTTTAACTTCAAACTTTCGAGGTTAAGCAAGTCAGTGCATTGAGCATAGATATGGGTGATATTTTGGGGCGTTAATTACCTCAAATTTTCCATCTTCTTTAAGGGTCTGAGTGTGGTGTAGTGGGTTAAAGGCGTACCAACTGCCAGGTGTTGTGAAGCATCTGTGCTGGCTGGGATTCAAATCTCCTGGTGGGGGTTGTTGAACATCAATCTTGCGAGTTTAAGCAAGTTAGTGCATAAAGGATGAACACATTATTCTCCCATATCATCAGGATCTTGATGAAAAACGTGAGTGACCTCTCACTTGCTCTAGTGCCCTGGGGAGGTGGGGATATTTGCGGGGTTAAATATCCCAAAATGACCATCTCTTTTAAGGGTCTGAATGTGGTGTAATGTGCTAAAGGCGTACCAGCTATGCCAGTTGTTGTGAAACATCTGGGCTAGCAAGGTTCGAGTCTCCAGGTGGGGATCATTGTCTAAAGTTTTTTAACTTCAAACTATCGAGTTTAAGCACGTTAGTGCATAAAGAATAGACACGGTGTTCTCCCATATTAACAGAAGCTTGATGAAAAACATGAGTGACATCTCACATGCTCTTGTGCCCTTGGAAGGTGGGGATATTTGGGGTGGTTAAATACACCGAAATTTTCATCTCTTTTAAGGGCTTCAGTGTTGAGTAGTGGGTTAAAGGCAAACCAGCTGTGACAGCTAGGAGTTGTGAAGCATCTATGCTGACTAGGATTCGAGTCTTCTGGTGGGGGTTGTTGCGTAAAGTTGTTTAACTTCAAACTTTCGAGTTTAAGCAAGTTAGTGCATAAAGCATAGACACGGTGTTCTCCCATATTAACAGGAGCTTGATGAAAAATGTAAGTGACCTCTCACTTGCTCTAGTGCCCTTGGGAGGTGGGCATATTTGGGGGAGTTAAATGCCCAAAAATTTGTATCTCTTTTAAGGGTCAGAGTGCAGTGTAGTGGGTTAGAGGTGTTCCAGCAATACCAGGTGTTGTGAAGCATCTGTGCTGGCTAGGGTTCGAGTCTCCTGGTGGGGGTTGCTGTCTAAAGTTGTTTAACTTAAAACTTGCGAGTTAATGCAAGTTAGTGCATAAAGCATAGACGTGGTATTCTCCCATATTAACAGGAGCTTGATGAAAAATGTGAATGACCTCTCACTTGCTCTAGTGCCCTTGGGAGGTGGAGACATTTGTGGGGGTTAAATACTTCAAAATTTCCATCTCTTTTAAGAGTCTGAGTGTGGTGTAGTGGGTTAAAGGCATTCCAGCTATGCCAGGTGTTGTGAAGCATCCTGTGCCGACTAGGGTTCAAGTCTCCTGGTGGGGGTTGTTGTCTAAAATGGTTTAACTTCAAACATGCGAGTTTAAGTAAGTTAGTGCATAAAGCATTACCTGGTTGATGGGGTTCTGGGAGTTCTTCTACTCCCCAAGCTCGGCCCGGGGCCAGGCTTGACTTGTGAGAGCTTGGTCCACTAGGCTGTTGCTCGGAGCGGCCCGCTGGCCCACATACCCACCACAGCCCGGTTGGTCTGGCACTCCTTGAAGGAAACAATCTAGTTTCCTCTTGAAGATGTCCACGGTTGTTCCTGTAATATTTCGTAACATCTGCTGATGTAGAATTGACTAAATGTAAACTCTGTCAGCAGAACTATTCGCATACTTTGTGTCATTACATAATGGAATGTGAAAATGATCGAGGAATTTAGAGATAACATCATTTCAAAGATAGAGATAACATCGTGTCGAAGAAATGTGTAAGTACTTCATTTATGATGATGTGCTGCCCTTAATCTTAGCGAAGTATCCAAAATTTGTTTACTGTAGGTAATGCATGCACATGACTGTAAAGCTGTTGCCCCAGTTGGGTGGGTGTGCAGCAAGACTAGTAACTGTGCGACTCATCATAGATGTATAGTGTCTTATATAGTGACTGTTGTGAGCCTCTTGTTGAATGACTTGTGGCACAAAAAGATTATTGATGTGTGTATTTGTGTGGGTGATAAAATATGTATGTGTATGTATATGTATGTATATTATTATAGTGTGGGTTGGTGGTGTTGTCATTGTTCCTTCTTTATGGACACCCAACCCACAACTCGGTAGAGTGTTTATACTTTACCAGGAGATCACCCTTGGCGCTTCTGGCTCTAGGAGAGGGGCTCAACGTCACACGTTTAGGGGATGCGGCTCCAATACTTAGCCTCGTTGTCACGTGCACACACCCACTCGAGCTGCTGTGACTCCCTACTCTCTCCTTATGTGTTATGATCTCCTCAATCCCCTTTGACTTATTAGTATTCCGTCCTACCCTGTCCACAGCAGTGGTTCTTGGTTCTTTGTCTCTCTCTCTCTTTACTATTTCCTGGGAAGCCTCACAAGGACAAGGGCAAACACCAGCAAATTGGAATACATTTACTGGACAAAGCACATACACAATACATACACACATAATAATAATGAATCCTATACTCTATACTATTACAATCAGGTTGCACTCCAACACCATCAGAACTCTATCATCAGCTTATCAAGTGGTATCCTATCTCCTGGTTCACCACCTGATACTATCAACCTCCTCAAGTAGATCAAGTCTACATACACTGTTGCACTATCAGCAAGAGAATATATATATATATATATATATATATATATATATATATATATATATATATATATATATATATATATTAGTATATTTTGGTAGCAGTCTTTCCTGTAGACATATATTATTAAATATGACCGAAAAAGTAAGATTAATAATTCTAACACGAATTTTCTCAATCTTTCGTACATTATGCTTCACTGTTGGAGGTAAATCAAAAATCACTTCTCCAAAATTCATTTTTATTTCTAGTCTGACGCGACACGGGCGCGTTTCGTAAAACTTATTACATTTTCAAAGACTTCACAAATACACAACTGATTAGAACTTGCGTTTCCCTGATTTTATATCTACATTTGAGTGAGGTGGGAAGGGTGATGTGGCATTACATTTGAGTGAGGTGGGAAGGATGATGTGGCATTAACACAAGACAGAACACTAGAGGATATTAATAGGGTATTAAAAGTATCAACACAAGACAGAACAGAAACAATGGGTATTGAATAGGAGTGTTTGTAGAAAGCCTATTGGTCCATATTTCTTGATGCTTCTATATTGGAGCGGAGTCTTGAGGTGGGTAGAATATAGTTGTGCAATAATTGGCTGTTGATTGCTGGTGTTGACTTCTTGATGTGTAGTGCCTCGCAACGTCAAGCCGCCTGCTATCGCTGTATCTATCGATGATTTCTGTGTTTGTTTACTAGGATTTCTCTGGCGATGGTTTGGTTATGGGAAGAGATTATATGTTCCTTAATGGAGCCCTGTTGTTTATGCATCGTTAAACGCCTAGAAAGAGATGTTGTTGTCCTTGCCTATATACTGGGTTTTTTGGAGCTTACAGTCCCCAAGTGGGCATTTGAAGGCATAGACGACGTTAGTCTCTTTTAAAGCGTTCTGTTTCGTGTCTGGAGAGTTTCTCATGAGTAGGCTGGCCGTTTTTTCTGGTTTTATAGTAAATCGTCAGTTGTATCCTCTGATTTTTGTCTGTAGGGATAACGTTTCTATTAACAATATCTTTCAGGACCCTTTCCTCTGTTTTATGAGCTGTGGAAAAGAAGTTCCTGTAAAATAGTCTAATAGGGGGTATAGGTGTTGTGTTAGTTGTCTCTTCGGAGGTTGCACGGCTTTTCACTTTCCTTCTTATGATGTCTTCGATGAAACCATTGGAGAAGCCGTTATTGACTAGAACCTGCCTTACCCTACAAAGTTCTTCGTCGACTTGCTTCCATTCTGAGCTGTGGCTGAGAGCACGGTCGACGTATGCGTTAACAACACTCCTCTTGTACCTGTCAGGGCAGTCGCTGTTGGCATTAGGCACATTCCTATGTTTGTTTCCTTTGTGTAGACTGCAGTGTGGAAACCTCCGCCCTTTTCCATGACTGTTACATCTAGAAAAGGCAGCTTCCCATCCTTTTCCGTCTCGTAAGTGAAACGCAGCACGGAACTCTGCTCAAATGCCTCCTTCAGCTCCTGCAGATGTCTGACATCAGGTACCTGTGTAAAAATGTCGTCAACATACCTGCAGTATATGGCCGGTTTCAAGTTCATGTCGACTAAGACTTTTTGCTCGATGGTACCCATGTAGAAGTTTGCAAACAGGACACCTAGGGGAGAACCCATGGCGACCCCATCTACTTGCTTATACATGTGCCCATCCGGGCTCAAGAAGGGTGCCTCTTTAGTACAAGCTTGGAGTAGTTTCCTCAGAATACTTTCTGGCATGTCAAGAGGAGTACAGGCTGGATCACGATACACTCTGTCGGCTATCATTCCGATTGTCTCGTCCACAGGTACGTTGGTAAACAGCGATTCTACGTCCAACGAGGCTCTTATCCCTGTGGCCCGTGCGCCCCGCAGTAAGTCCACAAATTCCTTTGGAGACTTCAGGCTGAAGGCGCAAGGAACATAAGGAGTCAGCAGGCCGTTGAGTCGCTTCGCCAATCTGTACGTGGGTGTGGGTATCTGGCTAATGATTGGCCGAAGTGGGTTTCCAGGCTTGTGCGTCTTGACATTTCCATACGCATATCCAGGTTTATATTCCCCAATGATCTTTGGCAGGTGGAGTCCGGATTTCTTGGCGTTCACAGTTTCGATCAGTTTGTTGACCTTTGCTTTTAATTCGGCTGTAGTGTCCTTCGTTACCCTTTGGAACTTAGTTTGGTCAGAGAGTATGATGTTCATTTTCGCCAGATATTCGTCTTTTTTAAGAATGACATATATTGGCGACTTGTCACCTCTCCTGACAACTATCTCCTTGTTCTCACGAAGGCTTTTAGCTGCCGCTCTAAGCTCGGGGGACAGTATGGTGCTTCTGTAGTTGCCTCGATTCTTTCCTCCTTCTGCAATAAGTTCTGCTTGTAAGGTATCTTTGGTAGTGACCTTCTTTTGTGTCTCGAGGTCGAATATGTCGTCCAACAGAATTTCCAACTCCACTTTCCTCGACAACTCGACATATTCGACCTCGAGACACAAAAGAAGGTCACTACCAAAGATACCTTACAAGCAGAACTTATTGCAGAAGGAGGAAAGAATCGAGGCAACTACAGAAGCACCATACTGTCCCCCGAGCTTAGAGCGGCAGCTAAAAGCCTTCGTGAGAACAAGGAGATAGTTGTCAGGAGAGGTGACAAGTCGCCAATATATGTCATTCTTAAAAAAGACGAATATCTGGCGAAAATGAACATCATACTCTCTGACCAAACTAAGTTCCAAAGGGTAACGAAGGACACTACAGCCGAATTAAAAGCAAAGGTCAACAAACTGATCGAAACTGTGAACGCCAAGAAATCCGGACTCCACCTGCCAAAGATCATTGGGGAATATAAACCTGGATATGCGTATGGAAATGTCAAGACGCACAAGCCTGGAAACCCACTTCGGCCAATCATTAGCCAGATACCCACACCCACGTACAGATTGGCGAAGCGACTCAACGGCCTGCTGACTCCTTATGTTCCTTGCGCCTTCAGCCTGAAGTCTCCAAAGGAATTTGTGGACTTACTGCGGGGCGCACGGGCCACAGGGATAAGAGCCTCGTTGGACGTAGAATCGCTGTTTACCAACGTACCTGTGGACGAGACAATCGGAATGATAGCCGACAGAGTGTATCGTGATCCAGCCTGTACTCCTCTTGACATGCCAGAAAGTATTCTGAGGAAACTACTCCAAGCTTGTACTAAAGAGGCACCCTTCTTGAGCCCGGATGGGCACATGTATAAGCAAGTAGATGGGGTCGCCATGGGTTCTCCCCTAGGTGTCCTGTTTGCAAACTTCTACATGGGTACCATCGAGCAAAAAGTCTTAGTCGACATGAACTTGAAACCGGCCATATACTGCAGGTATGTTGACGACATTTTTACACAGGTACCTGATGTCAGACATCTGCAGGAGCTGAAGGAGGCATTTGAGCAGAGTTCCGTGCTGCGTTTCACTTACGAGACGGAAAAGGATGGGAAGCTGCCTTTTCTAGATGTAACAGTCATGGAAAAGGGCGGAGGTTTCCACACTGCAGTCTACACAAAGGAAACAAACATAGGAATGTGCCTAAATGCCAACAGCGACTGCCCTGACAGGTACAAGAGGAGTGTTGTTAACGCATACGTCGACCGTGCTCTCAGCCACAGCTCAGAATGGAAGCAAGTCGACGAAGAACTTTGTAGGGTAAGGCAGGTTCTAGTCAATAACGGCTTCTCCAATGGTTTCATCGAAGACATCATAAGAAGGAAAGTGAAAAGCCGTGCAACCTCCGAAGAGACAACTAACACAACACCTATACCCCCTATTAGACTATTTTACAGGAACTTCTTTTCCACAGCTCATAAAACAGAGGAAAGGGTCCTGAAAGATATTGTTAATAGAAACGTTATCCCTACAGACAAAAATCAGAGGATACAACTGACGATTTACTATAAAACCAGAAAAACGGCCAGCCTACTCATGAGAAACTCTCCAGACACGAAACAGAACGCTTTAAAAGAGACTAACGTCGTCTATGCCTTCAAATGCCCACTTGGGGACTGTAAGCTCCAAAAAACCCAGTATATAGGCAAGACAACAACATCTCTTTCTAGGCGTTTAACGATGCATAAACAACAGGGCTCCATTAAGGAACATATAATCTCTTCCCATAACCAAACCATCGCCAGAGAAATCCTAGTAAACAACACAGAAATCATCGATAGATACAGCGATAGCAGGCGGCTTGACGTTTGCGAGGCACTACACATCAAGAAGTCAACACCAGCAATCAACAGCCAATTATTGCACAACTATATTCTACCCACCTCAAGACTCCGCTCCAATATAGAAGCATCAAGAAATATGGACCAATAGGCTTTCTACAAACACTCCTATTCAATACCCATTGTTTCTGTTCTGTCTTGTGTTGATACTTTTAATACCCTATTAATATCCTCTAGTGTTCTGTCTTGTGTTAATGCCACATCATCCTTCCCACCTCACTCAAATGTAATGCCACATCACCCTTCCCACCTCACTCAAATGTAGATATAAAATCAGGGAAACGCAAGTTCTAATCAGTTGTGTATTTGTGAAGTCTTTGAAAATGTAATAAGTTTTACGAAACGCGCCCGTGTCGCGTCAGACTAGAAATAAAAATGAATTTTGGAGAAGTGATTTTTGATTTACCTCCAACAGTGAAGCATAATGTACGAAAGATTGAGAAAATTCGTGTTAGAATTATTAATCTTACTTTTTCGGTCATATTTAATAATATATATATATAATATATATATATATATATATATATATATATATATATATAAACATGTACAAGGAAAATCAGCATGTGAATGCAATAACATATATCAGTATAAATGTTCCTTGATACACAACAATGATCAATCGATCACCCTATTAGTCTATAGGTAATCCAGCCTACGATTGTAACTCTAAACTTCAGTATAAAACCCTCCTTGACATAAGAATGCAAACAATCACCCACCTCTCACTGCGTCTTGCACGCTAATGACAACCAAACACTCGATTACCTCCCTACAAGTAATCATTTAGAACCTCCTTTCCACATCTGGAAGTTCACTACCCTGATCTCTTCAGGTTCTTCCGGGTTTAACTACTAGGATCCTCTGCAGCTACTCCAGGCTGCTACCATGAAGTTTTCCTTGAGCAACTACGGTGCTTCACCACTTCTGCTAGGGTCCTCCACAGCTCTCCTAGCTGCTATGTTCCGAACCATAATGGAAACTGACCCAACTATAGGATGGGTTAACCCAAGTATCGCGTTTTCAAAATGGTCGCCCAAGTTGGAAAAGACGAAAGTCGAAAGAATATTGTTGAAAACATCTTGATAACTTATTAAACCAAAATTATTTATTAGTCAGAAGAAAGACAGAAACGCGATCTATATGTAAAACCTCTACCAGACAAATATTTTAAGTAAAACCGAAGATATTTGTAGTTGTATAAAAGTGGCAGTTTTCATCGCTCGTCGAGCTCGAAAACCACAGCATTCATCTCAGAACCATGCCTATTTCACGCAGATTCCTTAATAAACGTAAGAGTTTTATATGTCACAAGAAAGATAGAAATATAAGCTTCATTCTAAATACCTTACCATGGGCATATTTAAATTTAAAGCGAAGATACTTGTACTTTTATAATAGCCGAGCTCCGACTTCGGACAGATCGATCGACCGAGCAACTCTCTCTCAGAACAATGATTATTTCACGTGAATTCGTCAATAAACATATATGTTTTATATGTCTCAAGAAAGGCAGACATATAAGCTTCACTTTAAACACTTTACTATAGACATATTTATAGTTCTAATGAAGATACATGTATTTTAAAAATTACGGCGCTCCGACCCCGTACAGACTGAACGACAGAGCAACTCTCTCTCAGATCAGTTTATTTCACGTAAATACTTAATAAATACAAATGTTTTATATGTCTTATGCAAGATAGAAATATGAGCTTCATTTTAAATACATTACAATAGACATATGTAAAGCTCAAGTGAAGATATATATGTTTTTATAGTGGCGTTCAGTAGCTTTTCGGTCATGGAATGTAGACGCCTACGCACTTGCCGATATAATGTATATAATTACCAAAGATACGCTAATAAAGCCTAAAATCTTATATGCCTCCAGAAAAACCGAAATATGAACATTATTGTGATTGCACCAAATGAGTTATATCATGTTGGAGGACAAAGATATATCAATTTTAAATTAAGTTTCGACTCTTGCTCGGGCTAGAGAGATGAGGCGATTCTCGCCCCATCTATTGGAGATTCTGTCCACTAAAGACCCAAAGCTACTCAAACCCTCCTAGCATTATTTAAGTAATGAAGTAATATGGTATATTTACTCACTATAATGTGGGTGCTGAATGCAGAACATGAGAAAACATATTTACTCCAAACTAATATAATTTCATTATAAAATAAGTAAATAAGTAGCATCAAAGGAAGTCGACTGTCCAAGCGTCAATGTTGTGGAGCGACTTATCCAAGATATATTGTTGTTTGGAAAGTGTTTGTTGGCATATCCAGTTGTCGCACTTCTCTGCACAAATTACCACAAATTTAAATAATAATGTTAACAAGTAGAATACGTATTTTTAATAAAATCTAACATAACTAGCCAGAAAACATTTAACATTAATTAAAAAATATATGTTTGGAAGTTAAATCGACTTCATAGGACAATAGTTTTGTTATATATACTTGTTATTCGTTGACATGCGTTCGCTACTTAAACTACCATGTACTGTACTTATGTAAAATCTCCAATGTCTCTTCGCTCATCTCACCGAACCCTACAGGCTCTGTGATATATTGTTTAATTAAGTGAGATTCACAAATAAAGCTTATAATTGTATATGTTATAAAAAAGGCAGAGTTTAGTTTAGTTCATTTACTATGCACCCCATACCCATCCTATGAGCGATAGTGGAGTGTTACAGAGGCATATAATGGGCTCAGGGACTGAGCCCCACAATTCATATAGCCAAGCAAGTTATAATCTTGATAAGCTAGTTATAAAAGTCAATGCACATTGTCACATCAACAATGGGCTCGAGACCGGCCACAAGTACAGTTTATAATTTAAGCAACTGACATATATGGAGGGCTAGTTTCACAATTGATATGTTTATCCTACACATAACCCCCTCTCCCCCATCCAATGGGCAGCGGTGGATAGGTTACAATCAAGTCGTTTTTCGCGTTTTATTCAGAGATTAGATCTTATTGGGTGAGGA
The DNA here is from genome assembly GCF_040958095.1 of Procambarus clarkii. Lineage (NCBI taxonomy): Eukaryota > Metazoa > Arthropoda > Malacostraca > Decapoda > Cambaridae > Procambarus > Procambarus clarkii. The sequence continues at coordinate 236,591 of NC_091157.1, forward strand.
AAGATATTCATATTTTAAAGAAGGCTTCTTGGCTGATGCTCTCCATTGATGAAAAATATACAATCTTTTGAAAATCAATGTTAGTTTGATCTAGATATTATAATTAACGAAAGTTTATGTCATCAGAATGGTAGAAATATGGGCTACATTTAAAATCCTTTGTCATAAATATAACTGAAGTGAAAACGAAGATATATGCGTTTTGATAGTTACTTGATGGCTAGCTCTGAGAGTGTGAAGCCATGCACACCGGCCAATAAATTGTATAATTAGTTTCCATATATTTTAATTAACCTTAAAAATCTATATGTCAGAAGAAAGGAAGATGTAGCCGTTAATGTAACAACATTTAAATATATATATCTCTTAAGATAAATAAATAATACCACCCTATCGCCGGTGTCCGGACACACGAAAACTACCTAGGTATCAGTATCCAGCCAGGCGGGGACCACAGGCTGCACAATACTGATAAGTTATGTAATGCACTACTTGTGGTCGATCTCTAACCCATATATGATGTGACGACTTATAGTGAATTTTGTAACTAGCTCATCAAGATTGTAACTTGCTTAGCTAAATGAATTGTGGGGTTCGGTCCATTCATTTTCTTTCTTTATTATGCACTCCATACCCATCCCGTGGGCGGTGGTGTAAAGGATTACAGAGGCACATAATCGGTTCAGGACCTGAACCCTCTAGTTCGTTTAGCTAAGCAAATAACAATCTTTTGACGCTAGTTACAAAATTATTAATGTTATATATACATGTACACATACATATGCTTACATGTACATATACATACATATACATATATACATACTGTGACGGGAAAGTGTTGGAGTGTAGATGTTCGGCAGTCCTCCAATGGCAGGTGCCAATGCCTAGTCACACTTACAAAAAAAAAGATAGACTGCTTGCCTGTTTGTCTGTGGTAAAGTAAGGGAAGACACGCAAAACACAAAGTATGAACAATGAAACTTTAATGAACATAGAAAACAAAATATAAACAAAGACAATCCCTTGGCAATGTACAGTGCAAAAGAACAAGTCCAAAAACAATATAACATAAATGAATAATAGGGATGAAGTTACTCTACAATAATAATAAAGTTAAAGGTGAAAAATAATCAGGTGCTGAGAATATTAGCGCTAGCTGCGAAGCATCCAGCAGATACACAGCGTATATCAGTTAGTTGTTCACTGCTTGAGAGCACAAGGATATTCTGACTTCAATGGCTGGACCAAGCCCAGACCACCTCAGCGCCCTCTACTCAGGTAGAGGGCGCTGAGTTGCAGTGTGCAGGTGTGCAGTCGGCGAGTGACCAATCAGGAGCAGGCAGGCTGGGAAGGGTAGTTGGCTGGTTGATGACGAGCCGGCGTGGAGGGAGTGGAGTAGGGGGTGAGTCTTGGATACGTTTTGCCTCCTGGTAAAAACGTTTTGTGCTACTGGGAGACGTATCTTGAAGGCAGCATCTTATTCTTGTGTAAAATATGTAACTCCTGTAGAGAAGAGCAAGCTCAATCTCTCTTGAAAGAGATTATCGTCACAATACACATGCATATTTAATCACCCACACAAATACACACATCAGTAATCTTTTGTGTCACAAGTGATTCAACAAGAGGCTCACAACAGTCACTATACAAGGCACTTTGCATCTATGAGGAGTCGCACAGTTACTAGTCTTGCTGCACACCCACCCAACTGGGCGGCAGCTTCACAGTCATGTGCTCCACATCCACCCAACTGGGTGGCAGCTTTACAGTCATGTGCTCCACACCCACCCAACTGGGCGGCAGCTTTACAGTCATGTGCTCCACACCCACCCAACTGGGCGACAGCTTTACAGTCATGTGCATGCATTACCTACAGTAAGCAAATTTTGGCTACTTCGCTAAGATTTCGGGCAGCACATCATTATGAATGAAGTACTTACACATTTCTGGGACACTTTTGATAGTGTTATCTCTAAATTCCGCAATTTTTTCACATTCCATTATATAATGACACAAAGTATGCGAATAGTTCTGCTGACAGAGTTTACATATAGTCAAATCTACATCAGCAGATGTTACAAACTCCCAGAGGTACTTGTAGCCGAGCCTAATCCTAGCAAGTGGTAACATCTAGATGTCTGCTAACATTATTGGATGACACATAGACGTGCGGTACTTCCTACATAATAGAATGATGATAGAGGGAGTAACTGGTGTGAATTTTACTTTGCCTCAAGTCTCCGAAATTTAGTTGATGTTCCTGGGATATTGCTGGCCCTCAGGCTGCTCAAAGGCAGTCCAAGTCGGTAATCAATTCCCTCTTTACGAGCAAAAGTCTTGGCTAACTCCTCAGTTCTATCATGCAATATGGGAAAGAATCCACAGGAGACAGACTCTGACTCCATCATTGATTATTTCATTATATCTGTGTCTAGCTTCAGAGATAAGCACGTCAGTCCCTCAGCCCATTATGTGCCTCTGTAACCCTTTCCACTACCGCCCACAAGATGGGTATGGGGTGCATAATAATGAGCTAAACTAACTGAGATGAGTTGATAAACATTAATGTTTTATATTTTATTAAAAATACAGATATAAACTTTGTTTTCAAACGTTGAATGTAACAATATTTCAAATATAAGAACCAAGATATATTTATGATTTAACGATTTCCTATAAAGTTGCAATATTACCGTAATTGCACTCTATCATCATATGACGCAGGATCGATGTCTAGGTGAATTATGGCTGACACAGTCATATTATATATGTCAGCCACAAGCAAGTAATTTTCAAAAGAAGGTGCCAAACCGGGGAATGTCATCTACAAGTGCAGCTCTTAACTTAAGTATAAGCCTTATATATTATATATTATGAGAAATTCAGAAACATAAAATATACTTTAAAATTTTGTCATATATTGTAATATATATTTTTTATATATTTTGAACCACATACTCATCCTGTGAGTCTTAGTTTACTGTGCCCCCCATATTCATCACGTCACTCAAGGGGTCCGTGTAATTACCCCCGATGACCAGGTCTCCTCCGGTTTGTAGTTTGGTCCACCAGGCTGTTTGACGCAGCTGTCATTTACACATATTACATTTATATGTGGATAACAAATCAATCAGTGACTTTAACATTGTAGCCCAACGTCTATAATGAGTTGATTTATGAGAGCAGTCAAAACTAACTAGCCTAATTTGCTACTTTTTTATTTATGTATTTTATTTATATATACAAGAGTTCTTACATTCTTGTAAAGTCACTACCACGCATAGCGTTTCGGGCATGTCCATAATCCTAATTTTGACCCTGGAATACAACCCTCCAAACCATGTACCCATTCACTGCTGGGTGAACAGAGCTAGGCTACTGTTAAGGATTGGCACCTGGTCAATTCTCCCCGGTAGATACAAACGAGTGCTTTACCACTATGCCACGGGGACTGCTTTTTTAACCCAATCTGGCAGCAGGACTCGAGAGAGAGAGAGAGACCATCCAGATGTGCTGCTTCTAAACAGCACATACATAATCAATAAAAAACTTCTCTAAATATCTTTCCGGCAGAACAATTCAAATAAAAATCGTTCAACACTTGAATTTTTGTATTAAGCTCTTGGTGGTAAAGTGTTTGAACCTAAGAATTGTCTCAGTCATTCTCTGTTTTATTGTTATTAAACATGTATTAAACTCAAGCCAAACAAATCACCGGACGAAGTATTTGCCAGTTGTGCTTAAGAATGTTAGTAATAAAACACCTGGTGTTATTCTTCACCTATATCTTCTTCTGGTTAGTCTCCTATTTACATTATGCAGTTCAGGTTTCGTCGCCATATTATATTTTTAGTTTAGTTAATTTATCACATAATGGGTTCAGGGACTGAACACACAATTTATTTATCTAAGCTAGCTCTTGAGGAGCTAGCCACAAAATTCATAACGCATCGTCACATCAACAACATGGGTTCGAGATCGACCATAAGTACAGTTTCTAAATTAAGCAAATGACATATGTGGAGAGCTAGTGTCACAATTGATATGTTTGTCCTGCACATTTCCACAAGTAAGTTTTCTTGGGTTCTTCTAATTATCTTAGATATCATTGAAGAGAACCTCCTAGGTACTATACTGTATATATACTGGTAAGAAGTATAATAATCCTGAGAAATCGTGTAAATTATGTTGTACGAGTGCTTCCAGTTAAGTAACATAGTTCATTTGTGTGCGCGTGCTTGAAGAGGAAATGTTATCCCCCCCCCCATTGTAAATATTTGTGGCTTTCAGACCATACGACCGCGGCTTACCCTCTCCGCGGTCGAGGGTAAGAACACCGGATGTATACCCAGTATTACAAGTAAACATTAGCAATAACAATTATGAAAAGTTCCTTCACCTATACATAGACAAGAGACTGAACTTCAGCACCACATACAACACATAAGGAGGGTGCCGAGAGAGAGAGAGAGAGAGAGAGAGAGAGAGGAGAGAGCTAGAGAGTGAGTGAGTGAGTGAGTGAGTGAGTGAGTGAGTGAGTGAGTGTGTGAGAGAGAGAGAGTAAAAATATCCACTGAGGTCTGATTAAGTCCTTTTGGGGACCTTAATCATTAGGACGTTCAATGATTAACGCAAAGTGAAGCGTATTCAGATGGTATATTGACAACATTCAGCATATCTCATAATGACCTAGTAGTACTTGGTGCACAAATAACTTTTCCAAAGGAATCGCAAACATAATTAAACACAACTGTACCGTACAGTGTTATATATATATTTCAGTTTGAACACCTTTTAACATTAAAGGATACATCCTTTAATTGATTGAAATTAGTTTAACATTCGAAATATAATTTGTTGATGTTAAATAATATAAGGTTCAAATTTATTAAGATACATACTTTAAAAACTATTTCTATTTGAAATTTAAATAACATAAAAAGAGTACAGAATATAACAAATACCGACTATATAAAAGACCTGACACTTGCAGCACTTAATTATGCTATATGTAACACATTGAAAGTAATTTCATTATTTGATTCAGCAAAGCATTTGGTAAGGTTATAATAATAATAATAATAATAATAATAATAATAATAATAATAATAATAATAATGTATTAATTAAATATTTTAAATTATAATTCACAACTTGCTAGCGCACAAGAAACAAATCCACGAATCATCATTACATTCTGTAACACCTACACATGATCCATGGTGCCAAATATTGCAACGGTCACAGCATACCATCAGCTTCAAATCATTTGGCTTTCTGCAAATGCAGTACACTTCCATCGAGCATGACCGGATGATTCGTTTTCTTCTCAGTGTCTGAGCTGCAGGGAATGCGGTGAGACACTTTCCTTTGAAGTTCTCTTGTAGATGTTGTCTCATATTCTGCACATCATATATGAGGTTCACCGGATCTTCACCATTTGCCAGTGATGCAGCAAACGCCACAGCATACACCACGCTCATACTTGAGTCCCATCCTGGCAATTAGCAAGAGCACACAAGAAACATCAGTAGATTTGTATGGCAATTTATGCCTGGTGTCGTATATGTTAATTTGTCCCGTTTCTCCAGTGTTAGAAACGGTGACCCAGTGACAACCATCAACTTGAATTATTTGAATAAATTCACCTAATATAGCTGGCCAGGAGAGGTCCCGCTGCAACACTGGGTCATGAAGGCCTTCTACGCTTGGCATATTTTGTTTGATGAGGTCACATGCAGCCTTTATATGAAGGTCAGAGAGATTTTCATTTATTCCAATGTTTATGATCTCGTCATCTGTTAAATAATTTAACATTGTCGAATGTGAAGCACAGCTATTAATCTCCGTATTATTGCATTGGTATGAGGAGTGGCAGTGATTGGTGCAGTTTATTCCTCACCAGCTGCCTCTAGCACATCATCACTAGCGACCTCTAGCACATCATCACCAGTGGCCTCTAGCACATCATCACTAGCGACCTCTAGCACATCATCACCAGTGACCTCTAGCACATCATCACTAGCGACCTCTAGCACATCATCACCAGTGACCTCTAGCACATCATCACTAGCGACCTCTAGCACATCATCACCAGTGACCTCTAGCACATCATCACCAGTGGCCTCTAGCACATCATCACTAGCGACCTCTAGCACATCATCACCAGTGACCTCTAGCACATCATCACTAGCGACCTCTAGCACATCATCACCAGTGACCTCTAGCACATCATCACCAGCGACCTCTAGCACTTCATCACTAGCGACCTCTAGCACATCATCACCAGCGACCTCTAGCACATCATCACCAGCGACCTCTAGCACTTCATCACTAGCGACCTCTAGCACATCATCACCAGTGACCTCTAGCACATCATCACCAGTGACCTCTAGCACATCATCACTAGCGACCTCTAGCACATCATCACCAACGACCTCTAGCACATCATCACCAGTGGCCTCTAGCACATTATCACTAGCGACCTCTAGCACATCATCACCAGTGACCTCTAGCACATCATCACTAGCGACCTCTAGCACATCATCACCAGTGACCTCTAGCACATCATCACTAGCGACCTCTAGCACCTCATCACCAGTGACCTCTAGCACATCATCACTAGCGACCTCTAGCACATCATCACCAGTGACCTCTAGCACATCATCACTAGCGACCTCTAGCACATCATCACCAGTGACCTCTAGCACATCATCACTAGCGACCTCTAGCACATCATCACCAGTGACCTCTAGCACATCATCACTAGCGACCTCTAGCACATCATCACCAGTGACCTCTAGCACATCATCACCAGTGGCCTCTAGCAACATCATCACTAGCGACCTCTAGCACATCATCACCAGTGACCTCTAGCACATCATCACTAGCGACCTCTAGCACATCATCACCAGTGACCTCTAGCACATCATCACCAGCGACCTCTAGCACATCATCACTAGCGACCTCTAGCACATCATCACCAGCGACCTCTAGCACATCATCACCAGCGACCTCTAGCACATCATCACTAGGCGACCTCTAGCACATCATCACCAGTGACCTCTAGCACATCATCACTAGCGACCTCTAGCACATCATCACCAACGACCTCTAGCACATCATCACCAGTGGCCTCTAGCACATTATCACTAGCGACCTCTAGCTCATCATCACCAGTGACCTCTAGCACATCATCACCAGTGACCTCTAGCACATCATCACTAGCGACCTCTAGCACATCATCACCAGTGAACCTCTAGCACATCATCATAGCTACCTCTAGCACATCATCACCAGTGGCCTCTAGCACATCATCACTAGCGACCTCTAGCACATCATCACCAGTGACCTCTAGCACATCATCACTAGCTGCCTCTAGCACATCATCACCAGTGGCCTCTAGCACATCATCACTAGCGACCTCTAGCACATCATCACCAGTGACCTCTAGCACATCATCACTAGCGACCTCTAGCACATCATCACTAGCGACCTCTAGCACATCATCACCAGTGACCTCTAGCACATCATCACCAGTGGCCTCTAGCACATCATCACCAGTGACCTCTAGCACATCATCACCAGTGACCTCTAGCACATCATCACTAGCGACCTCTAGCACATCATCACCAACGACCTCTAGCACATCATCACCAGTGGCCTCTAGCACATTATCACTAGCGACCTCTAGCACATCATCACCAGTGACCTCTAGCACATCATCACCAGTGGCCTCTAGCACATCATCACTAGCGACCTCTAGCACATCATCACCAGTGGACCTCTAGCACATCATCACTAGCGACCTTCTAGCACATCATCACCAGTGACCTCTAGCACATCATCACCAGCGACCTCTAGCACATCATCACTAGCGACCTCTAGCACATCATCACCAGCGACCTCTAGCACATCATCACCAGCGACCTCTAGCACATCATCACTAGCGACCTCTAGCACATCATCACCAGTGACCTCTAGCACATCATCACTAGCGACCTCTAGCACATCATCACCAGCGACCTCTAGCACATCATCACCAGTGGCCTCTAGCACATTATCACTAGCGACCTCTAGCACATCATCACCAGTGACCTCTAGCACATCATCACCAGTGACCTCTAGCACATCATCACTAGCGACCTCTAGCACATCATCACCAGTGACCTCTAGCACATCATCACTAGCTACCTCTAGCACATCATCACCAGTGGCCTCTAGCACATCATCACTAGCGACCTCTAGCACATCATCACCAGTGACCTCTAGCACATCATCACTAGCTGCCTCTAGCACATCATCACCAGTGGCCTCTAGCACATCATCACTAGCGACCTCTAGCACATCATCACCAGTGACCTCTAGCACATCATCACTAGCGACCTCTAGCACATCATCACTAGCGACCTCTAGCACATCATCACCAGTGACCTCTAGCACATCATCAACCAGTGGCCTCTAGCACATCATCACTAGCGACCTCTAGCACATCATCACCAGTGACCTCTAGCACAATCATCACTAGCGACCTCTAGCACATCATCACTAGCGACCTCTAGCACATCATCACCAGTGACCTCTAGCACATCATCACTAGCGACCTCTAGCACATCATCACTAGCGACCTCTAGCACATCATCACTAGCGACCTCTAGCACATCATCACTAGCGACCTCTAGCACATCATCACCAGCGACCTCTAGCACATCATCACCAGTGACCTCTAGCACATCATCACTAGCTGCCTCTAGCACATCATCACCAGTGGCCTCTAGCACATCATCACTAGCGACCTCTAGCACATCATCACCAGTGACCTCTAGCACATCATCACTAGCGACCTCTAGCACATCATCACTAGCGACCTCTAGCACATCATCACTAGCGACCTCTAGCACATCATCACTAGCGACCTCTAGCACATCATCACCAGTGACCTCTAGCACATCATCACTAGCTGCCTCTAGCACATCATCACCAGTGGCCTCTAGCACATCATCACTAGCGACCTCTAGCACATCATCACTAGCGACCTCTAGCACATCATCACTAGCGACCTCTAGCACATCATCACCAGCTGGACTGGAAGTGACAGTGTCTTCCAGTCAAATAAAAATGTATCCCCCCCCCCCCAACTGATCAAAAAGACATTTCAGCATTAGGTTTACAAACTCTTTGCCACTGTCTGAATGGAAAATACTCGAGAGTCCTAAATATGCTAAAACGCGCTCCTCCAGCATTAAGGCAACTTCCTTGGCAGTTTTAGTTTTAAATGAAACACAATATGATATTTGCTGAAATGATCTACCACATGGTAAATATAGTTATAGTCTCCGTCTGGAGAATTTCTCATGTCTATCAGCTAGGTCTACTTGTATGCGATGCATAAACTCCGTTTCGACGATCGGTTTCAGAAAGGGAGGGTGGAGGCAGCATGTCTGGGGCTGTGTCTTTTCACAAGTCGGGCAAGATTTACAAAATTCTTGCACAAATTGCCTAGGAATACCATAAAATTCCATTTTCAAAATTGTTGCTGCCTTTTTGTAACCACAGTGTGCAGTACCTTCTCTATAAACCCTAGCAACTGCATCATACAGCTCTCTGTTCTCTGAAAGTACATGCTTTACAGTTCCCAAGGTCCCATCAGCTTCCTCCCCTGAAAAATCAAAAGCTTGACCAGGTTTAATTGGCAAACTAAAACGCATTGGGATCATTACCATGTTTCTGAAATCATGCACATATATATTAAATAAGTGATGTGAGAGATAAATATATGTGATATTACCAGAGTCAGACTAAATTTGTTTAAACACTCCATTCACATAAAAGGGCCCAACATCTGCAACTCGCATCCAAATGAATACAATTAAAATGTAACCTATACTTTAATAAAAAGTAGAACATTGAAATATCTCTCTCTCTCTCTCTCTCTCTCTATATATATATATATATATATATATATATATATATATAATATATATATATATATATATATATATATATATATAACTGAAAACTCACACCCCAGAAGTGACTCGAACCCATACTCCCACAACTGGTATGTACAGGGACGCCTTAATCCGCTTGACCATCACGACCGGACTAAGGAAGTGATAGCCGAGGCTATATGAACCACTTCCCCGCCGGCACTCGGATGGTAATCTTGGGCATAGCATTTTATCAAATCACCTCATTCTTTGGGGCACACGTGAGGAACACAAATGCAAACAAGCCTGAATGGTCCCCAGGACTATATACAACTGAAAACTCACACCCCAGAAGTGACTCGAACCCATACTCCCACAACTGGTATGTACAGGGACGCCTTAATCCGCTTGACCATCACGACCGGACTAAGGAAGTGATAGCCGAGGCTATATGAACCACTTCCCCGCCGGCACTCGGATGGTAATCTTGGGCATAGCATTTTATCAAATCACCTCATTCTTTGGGGCACACGTGAGGAACACAAATGCAAACAAGCCTGAATGGTCCCCAGGACTATATACAACTGAAAACTCACACCCCAGAAGTGACTCGAACCCATACTCCCACAACTGGTATGTACAGGGACGCCTTAATCCGCTTGACCATCACGACCGGACTAAGGAAGTGATAGCCGAGGCTATATGAACCACTTCCCCGCCGGCACTCGGATGGTAATCTTGGGCATAGCATTTTATCAAATCACCTCATTCTTTGGGGCACACGTGAGGAACACAAATGCAAACAAGCCTGAATGGTCCCCAGGACTATATACAACTGAAAACTCACACCCCAGAAGTGACTCGAACCCATACTCCCACAACTGGTATGTACAGGGACGCCTTAATCCGCTTGACCATCACGACCGGACTAAGGAAGTGATAGCCGAGGCTATATGAACCACTTCCCCGCCGGCACTCGGATGGTAATCTTGGGCATAGCAATTTTATCAAATCACCTCATTCTTTGGGGCACACGTGAGGAACACAAATGCAAACAAGCCTGAATGGTCCCCAGGACTATATACAACTGAAAACTCACACCCCAGAAGTGACTCAAACCCATACTCCCACAACTGGTATGTACAGGGACGCCTTAATCCGCTTGACCATCACGACCGGACTAAGGAAGTGATAGCCGAGGCTATATGAACCACTTCCCCGCCGGCACTCGGATGGTAATCTTGGGCATAGCATTTTATCAAATCACCTCATTCTTTGGGGCACACGTGAGGAACACAAATGCAAACAAGCCTGAATGGTCCCCAGGACTA